>NC_083444.1:33971397-34271397 GCF_020745735.1 Hemiscyllium ocellatum | reverse complement strand
AATCATGAGGGCAAAATAGGGGCATAGGATATCTTTCGAAAATAGGATAAGATCTTCCAAAGTGATTCTACAAATACATTAAGTTCAAAAGAGTAACTAGGGAGAGAACATGACCCCTTAAAGATCAGCAAAGTGACCTATGTATGGAATTAAAGAAGAATGGTAAGATACTAAATAAATAGTTTGCATCAGTATTTACTGTGAAGTAGGATATGGAAGGTCGAGAACTTGGGGAAATGAACAGTAATATCTTGAAAATTGTCCATATTACAGAAGATGAGAAGCTGGATATATTAAAATGCATTAAGGTGGATAACTCCCTCTGACCTTTTAAGTGACTCTTGGTTAGGCACATGTAGTTTAGTACAATGAAGGGCATGAAGGTCAGTCTGATAGTAGAGTAGGATAAACTGCCGGCACAACATCAACAGCTAAAGGGCCTGTACTGTGCTGCACTGTTCTGTGATCCATGAACTGATGATGTGTACCCCAGAATCTGTTGGGAAGCTCGGGAAGTAATTTTTCGGTCTCTGGCTGAGATATTTGTATCATGGACAGTGACAGGTAAGGTTGTGCCATTGTTTAAGAACAGTTGGTAAGGAAAAGCCAGAAAACTGTAGACAAGTGAGATTGATGTCATTGGCGGATAATTTGTTGGAGGGGATTCTGGGGGACAGCATTTACTTTTGTTTAGAAATGCAAATGACGATTAGCAATCGTCAACATGACTTTGTGTGTGGGAAATCGTATCCCACTAATTTGATTTAGCGGTTTGAAGAAGTGACGAAAAAGTTTGACAAAGGCACAGAAATAGAACTGTGGAATAGAATGTAGACTTTATTAAGTCATTCAAAAAGGTTTTGCATATTAAACTGGTTAGCATGGTGAGATCACATGGAATACAGGGAGAGTTGGAGGTAATTGGCACGAATGTAATAGACGAAGGAAATGTTTGTGAACTGTTATTTTTTTGGACTGGAGGCCTGTGACCAGCAGTGCACCACAAGGATCGAATGGATTTTGTCATTTTATATTAATGATTTGGATGTGAATACAATAGGAATTGTTTGTGAGCTTGCAGATAACACCAAAATTGGTGAGGTAGTGGGCAGTGAAGATAGTTAACTCAGAGTAAAGCGGGACGCTGATCAGAAGGCTAAAGGGCCGAGGAGTGGCTGATGGAGTTCATGTTAGACAAACAGAAGGTTTAACATTTTGTTGAGGCAAAAACAGACAGCTACATAGAAATTATAGAAGGACTGCAGTGTGGAACCAGGCCATTTGGACCACCGAGTCCATACTGACCCTCCAGGTAACATTCCAACCAAAAAACCCAAACGTTACCTCGGTAACTCTACATTTCCCATAGACAATCCACCAAACCTGCACATCCCCAGATACTGGGGAACTATTTAGTGAGGTCACTGAACCTAACCTGGACATTTTTGGCTTTGAGAAGAAATCCAAACACCCAGAGGAAACTCAAGCACACACAAAGAGAAGGTGAAAACACCGCACAGAATGTCACCAAAGGGTGGAATCGAACCCAGGTAATTGATGCTGCAAGGCAGTATTGCTAGCCACTGTGACACCCAATGACCAGCTGCGTGAAAACTGCATCCTCCCATTTTCTCTGGACCTGTCACATCTGTTCAAATGATGCTGAATTCCAGTGTGGTGCTTCCGACAAGCCTTCCTTTACCTCCATCCCAGGATTCACTACCACTGGCCAACCTCACCATCAAGACAGCGGATAAAGGGGGCGCACTGACCTCTACACCATTGAAGCTAAACATCAACTCGAGGACACCTCTTCCTATTGCCCCCTCGACCATGACCCCGCCCCCCATCACCAAACCATCATCTCCCAGACCATACAGAACCTCATCACCTCAGGCGATCTCCCACCCACAGTTTCCAACCACATAGCCCGGGAACCCTGCACTGCCCGGTTCTACCTCCTTCCCAAGATGCACAAGCCTGACCACGCATGCTCCTGCCCCACTGAACTCATCTCTACCTACCTCGACACTGTCATATCCCCCCAGTCCAGGTACTCCCCACATACATTTGAGAAAGCACCCACACCTCCCACCTCCTCCACGTATTCTGTTTCCCCGGCCCCCAATGCCTCATCTTCACCATGGATATCCAATCCCTCTACACCTCCATCCGCCATGACCAGGGCCTCCAAGCCCTCCGTTTTTTTCCTCTCCAGATGTCCCCAACAGCAACCTTCCACTGACACTCTCATTCGTTTGGCCGAACTGGTCCTCACCCTTAATAATTTCTCCTTTGATTCCTCCCACATCTCCCAAACCAAAGGGGCAGCCATGGGCACACGTATGGGCCCCAGATATGCCTGTCTCTTTGTTGGCTACGTAGAGCAGTTGATCGTCCGTAATTACACCGGCACCACTCCCCACCTCTTCCTCCGCTACATTGATGACTACATTGGCGCCACCTCGTGTTCCCGCGAGGAGGTTGAACAATTCATTAACTTCACCAAAACATTCTACCCTGGCCTTAAATTTACATGGACCATCTCTGATGCCTCCCCTTTCTGGACCTCTCCATCTCCATTAATGATGACCGACTTGACACTGACATTTTTTACAAATCGACCGACTCCCACAACTACCTGGATTACACCTCTTCCCACCCTACCTCTTGCAAAAATGCGATCCCGTATTCCCAATTCCTCTGCTTCCACCGGATCTGCTCCCAGGAGGACCAGTTCCACCAGAGAACACACCATATGGCCTCCTTCTTTAGAGACCGCAATTTCCCTTCCCACCTGGTTAAAAATGCCCTCCAACGCATCTCATCGACATCCCGCACCTCCTTCCTCAGACCCCACCCGTCCAACCATAACAAGGACAGAATGACCCTGGTGCTCACCTTCCACGCTACCAACCTTCGCATAAACCAAATCATCCGCTGACATTTCCGCCACCTTCAAAAAGACCCCACCACCAGGGATATATTTCCCTCCCCACCCTTTCCACCTTCCGCAAAGACCGTTCCCTCCGTGACTACCTATTCAGGTCCACGCCCCCTACAACCCACCCTCCCATCCTGGCACTTTCCCCTGCCACTGCAGGAACTGTAAAACCTGCGCCCACACCTCCTCCCTCACCTCTATCCAAGGTCCTAAAGGAGCCTTCCACATCCATCAAAGCTTTACTTGCACATCCACTAATATCATGTATTGTAGCCGTTGCTCCCGATGCAGTCTCCTCTACATTGGGGAGACTGGACGCCTCCTAGCAGAGCGCTTTAGGGAACATCTCTGGGACACCCGCACCAATCAACCACACCGCCCCGTGGCCAACATTTCTACTCCCCCTCCCACTCTGCCGAGGACATGGAGGTCCTGGGCATCCTTCATCGCTGCTCCCTCACCACCAGACTCCTGGAGGAAGAACGCCTCATCCTCTGCCTCGGAACACTTCAACCGTAGGGCATCAATGTGGACTTCAACAGTTTCCTCATTTCCCCTTCCCCCACCTCACTCTATTCTAAACTTCCAGCTCAGCACTGTCCCCATGACTTGTCCTACCTGCCTATCTCCTTTTCCACCTATCCACTCCACCCTCTCCTCCCTGACCTATCATCTTCATCACCTCCCCCACTCACCCATTGTACTCTATACTACTTTCTCCACACCGCCACCCTCCTCTAGCTTATCTCTCCACGCTTCAGGCTCACTGCCTTTATTCCTGATGAAGGGCTTTTGCCCGAAACGTCGATTTCGCTGCACTTTGGATGCTGCCTGAACCTCTGTGCTCTTCCAGCACCACTAATCCAGAATCTGGTTTCCAGTATCTGCAGTCATTGTCTTTACCTTCACATTCTGAATGACAGGACCTTAAACTGTGACTGACATAATGCCTGCTCTTTGCCCTCACTCCTTCCCCTCTTCCCAGATCAAGTTGTCCATTAATACAGCAGCATGCAAGATAATTGCTGATCTAAAACAAAACAAAGAGCTGCATATGCTGGAGATCGAAAACAAAAGCTGTTCTGATGAAGAATCCACAAATTAAAAATGTTGACTCACTGTCTTCCTTCAGAGGATTAGGAAAAAGTGAATTCTGAAATGAATTCCTAATGAATGGTTTATGACCGAAACATTGACTTTCCTGCTCCTTGGATGCGCCCTGACCTGCTGTGCTATTAGCGGGTCCAACGTTCGACTTTCATCCTCCAAATACTGCCAGACCCGTTGAGTTTTGCCTCCAAACGCTTGTATATCTAATTTCCTGTTTAGAACGTACCCATTTTGTCCCAGCAGTATTGACTTCCAAACACATCTCCCACCAGTGATTGCTTGTACTTCTTGTTTAAACCTCCAGTCAGATTGTTTCTGTGTAATCTGATTGCTCGGGTGAGATGAATGGTCAATTCAGTGAGATCTTTCCTGAGGCCTTCCTTGATGTCACAAAACCTCACTACACTTTGTTCGAACAAAATATGAATTCGGAAGGCAGAGAAGGATGTGGGCCAAGTGCAGGGAATTGGGGCTAATGTGCACGGACATTTTGGTTGGTATGGTACAATTTTGGCTGAAGGGCCTGTCTCCGTCATGACTGTAAATAAAAATGATTTTGGATATGGACAGAGCGGGTGAGATTGAGCAACAAAATCAAGAAAGGATGTGCTCACAAGATTCAGAATGCTGAGATATAGACATTTCGATAGCATCAAGCCAGTATTAACAGGAATGATGGTGAACAGAATATAGGTGTGAGTTCAGATGATGGAGAGTTGGGGTTGAGGACTTGTTCTGCAGCTCTGTAACTGTGAATGGGTTCAGTAGTCTTCAACTCGTCCGTCTGAATCTAACAATAATTTATCTTTGAGTGATTTTCATTGAGTATGACAGGGGGATTATCTGCACGAGGCCGAGCTAGTTTCCTGGTGCTATCTTATCGAACTCACCTCATTAACTACCCACCCGAACCCGTGGTGTCACTCTCATTCAATGTTAGCCCGATTCTCCCACCCACTTTGTCTGGAGGTACCCACCATCGCCCGGATGCTCCTGAATATTCCGTGATCCCTGTCACTGGTGCCAAATATAAAAGGACAATAGGCACTCGATTGAGCTTTCCTCAGTTTGAAGCTGCCATGTACAGTTTATCCAGAGCATAGCAGATAAGAGTCAATTACACCACGGTTTGTCAACATGGCGGATGGGTTAGTACACCTCTTCCCAGAGACACCAGACCCACCGAGCATGATTTGAGCTCACCACCCAGCTCAGTGCAGTATCTGTAGCAATGTCCAGCAATACAGGAAAAACATCGATAACATTTCCAATTCTGTGACGATAAGGGTCATCGTATGCTGTCTGGTCCCTCACACTCAATGTATGTCTGTTCCAGCACCGACACCCGAACAATGCTCATTCTCCACCACTCTCACTCTTGCATGCAGCACGCCCCTCCCCCTTCCCCCTCCCTCCCACGCCCCCTCCCCCGTGTCTCTTTCCTTTGTAATATCTCCACAGATTGTAGAATACTCTGGAGAATGTTGATTATGGAATGTTCCAGATAATATTCCAAATAATTCCCAGTTTCAGGAAAATGGCAGTGCCACCCTGTGTAAAACATTAGGTGAAGGAACAAAGTAATTTTTTAAATCATATGCAATTAAAATCCATAATGAGTCCATTTAACTACGTTAGTTTGGCTCATTAAGAGATAGACCGAGGAGCGAGGACATGCCACAACCAAAAGGACGAGCCACTCTACCATACATCAGGAGCGTCTCAGAACTGACAGCCAGACTACTGCGACCCTTAGGACTCATAACAGCACACAAGCCAACATCCACGCTCAGACAACAATTCACTAGAACAAAGGACCCAATAGCTAGCACGAACCAAACTAACGTAGTTTACAAAATACCATGCAAGGACTGCACAAAACACTATATAGGACAAACAGGAAGACAGCTAACAATCCGCATCCATGAACATCAGCTAGCCACAAAACGACACGACCAGCTATCTCTAGTAGCCATACACTCAGACAACCAGCAACATGAATTTGACTGGGAAAACACCACTATCATAGGACAAGCCAGACAGAGAACAGCCAGAGAATTCCTAGAAGCATGGCATTCATCCACAAACTCCATCAACAGACACATTGACCTGGACACCATATACAAACCACTACAGCTGAAACTGACACCCGGAAGCGGCAAGAACATCCATCAACAGACACATCGACCTGGACCCCACATACAAATCACTACAGCTGAAACTGACACCCGGAAGCGGCAAGAACAAACCAATATAAATACCGGAAGAAACATCAAAGCAGCGCTTCACACGAGGCTCCAACAGCACTGATGATGTTCCCTAGCCAGGGGACGAAACGTTTGCAGCAAAAACTTCCAGCTCGGCGAGCAGGACCACAAAAAAAGGTAAATCAACGGACCGAAGAAACATAAAAAAAAATATTACAAAGAATAGTAGAGCTCAGTGTAACAAAACTATAGCTCTCAACCTTTAAGGGCATTAACTAATACACGTTCATTTGTTCATAATTCTTCCTCTGTGGACATTAGATTCATTAGTCAAGTGCGTCATGGCTATATAAAAACCCTTTTTAGAGTTGCAGATCAGCCTTTACCTTGGTAATTCAAAAAGGGCTACCATGTCTTATAAAAATCCTATATTTTATGGTCCAACATACCTTTAAAAAAGTCCAAAGGGCTATGCTCCATGACGAGGTTACGGTAAACCAACAGACCCAGAGGGTTTTCAGAGACCCAACACAACAGAACATTTTTTCTGAACACAGAGGGTGAGGGCATTCAAGTAATTTTTCCTATGCACATCCGAGTAAGGTAGATTATGCAGGTCCAGGAAAAGGGAAACCTGATACATCTCCAATTCGTTCCCCAAGATCCTCTCCATCCCACTGAACACACCGCTCCTATAGCGCCGGTGGAAGGTCAAAAGTAATGAGTAAGAGTGCCCAACGTCATTCAGTATTTAAGACATACGCCCATCTTGAATTTTGAGAGACGATCTGGGACCAGATAGACTCTGTGAAGAATCTTCAACTACATGGCAAGAGTCTTCTTACAGAGCGAAATACTTCTTGCATTTTCACAAATGTCCTCCCCTGTGTCCGAAGAGATCTGAACCCCCAACTCTCTTTGCAAACCTCAGAAAGGCACAAAGTCTCGTCTGAGGGCCGCTCTCCAACAAATGATAAAGGGTACTGACAGAGAGTGTGTTTTTAGCACTACACACCCTCTTCTCTGTATCGGATCTGTACGGGTCTGTTAAAAGCGTGGCTCTTTTTTGAGTAACATCTCTGATCTGATAAAAAGAAAATAGAAGAGATCTCTACTTGGTAGTCTATAGTTACGACATATTTGATCAAAGGATATCCTTGTTTCTCCCTCAGAAAAATCATCAAAGCAAGATACACCCACGAGTTGCCCATAGTTTAAACATGGAATCCGGTACTCCCCCATTCGGAAACACTGTACACCACATTTTTGTAAGAAATGAGGTTTGCTATATTTCCCTCGATTGGACACATTGCCCTCCCTACTTTAAAATTATTGATATTCATTGGAAAATGGCAATACTCCGTAACTTTGTTCTCATTTTGTCAATGAATAGCAGACTAATAAGGGAGCACTTTGCCTTAGAAGCTTCAATATTTACCATATTGACTCCGAGGTCTCACTAACATCGGGTAAAGAAGAGCTTAATTGATAGATTTTAATATCCAGGAGAACCACTCCCCACAAATTGTGTGGTCTTTGTAATTTGGTTAACTTGATAAGGGGTCGCTTATGGAGACAAATCAAAGGGCTAAATCATCCACTGAGTCTCCTAAATGTCTATCTGGGAAACATCAAAGAAAGCATTCACACGGGGTATAGCAAACAAGGGAGGGAATTCATTTTAATAAGAGCTATCTGATCTAGCCAGAATATTAGAAGTGCCTCCCATCTTCAAAGGTCTTGTTTAGTTTTGTCAAACAAATGGACAAATTCCACGTTAAATATAAGTTCGAAGATAGGATTAATGAATAGACCTAAATATGGAATATCCCCATAAACCCTGGGACCATTGTAAAAAACCAGGTTTCTCCATCGACATCAGGTATTTCCCCAAGATTGCCCATAGACATGGCCTCCGACTTTGTAAAATCAATGGTATAGCCGGAAAAGGCACCATTCGAACCGATGCATTGCATGAGTTGAGGTACCAAACTGTGGGATTTAACAAAAATATTAGACCATCATCTGCAGACAATGTGATCTTTTGACTTCTCTCCCACTTCTGGAGCAGATATGTTGGGGTCCCTGCAGAAAGCCTTCACCAATGGCTCAATCACTAACATAAACAACACTGGCTAAAGGGGTCTACTTTGGACTACCTCTAGCAATATTAATGTTATAGGATCGCACAACATTGGTGAGAAACGTGGCCAGAGGATCGCTTTTAAGGACCATCACCCACTTGATTAAAACTTTGCCTCGACCAAACCATTCCAACGTATATAAGAGATAAAGCCATTCAACCCAATCAAATGCCTTCTCTGCGTCAAAAGGGATCACTTATACGTATATAATTTGTTCTGGACATGCTTGGACAATATTGAGTAATCTCCTAATATTGTTGGGAGTATCTGCAGCCCTTTACAAGTTGGTGTGGTCCAGTTTGACAATGGAAGGATACACATTTTCCAGCTGTAATGTAAGGGTCTCAGACAGGATTTTGAAATCGACATTTAAAAGTGAGATGGGCCTCTAAGAAGCACAATCTTCCGGTGTCTTCATTTTCTTAAGAATAACAGAGACACGACCTCTCTTAAGGATGGTAGGAGTCAGTGAGTGACTGTGTGAGTGAGTAACATGGTAAGCATCGGACCTGACAATAGGTTTATAAATTACACGTAAAATTCACTTGGAAATCCGTCAGGATTGGGCGCCTTTCCGCCCTGAAGCTGCTTTACACCCTCCAGCACTGACAATGGTGCATTAAGGCAAGACACGTATTTGTGGATTAACGCTGGAATATTAAAGTTCTTGAAGAAAGACTCCATCTTAATCCATCTAACCTCATTATGCTCAGTCTGATATAATTCGGAGTAAATCTCCAAAATGGTGCTTTAACCTTTATGGGATTGCAGGTAAGGGTTCCAATAACTTCTCTGAGGCAATGGTTTTGGGGCTCTCTTTTCCATGCAAGACAGGCTAAATACTTGCCCGGCTTATCACCATGCTCAAACAGCCTTTATTTTGCAGAAGTAAGTTCCTTCTTGGTTGTCTGTTTGAGAATAGAATTCATTGTACACCGAAGCGTTGTGATTCTCTGCAGGCTGGCCACCGAGGGTCTATCACAATATGCCCTCTCGGCTGCCTTCAACCGTGCCTGGAGCAAGCGTTCCTGCTCCAGCATCTGCCGCATCCTAAGAAATAATTATTCCTTTGGCATCAGCCTTAGCAATTTTCCATAGAATGGATGGGTTACTGGTTGGATCTGAATCAATGGCTAAGAAATATCTGAATTCATTACAAAAATACTCAATGAACTTACTATCCTTAAGAATAAAGGGATCCATTCGCCAGTGTCTCGAACATGCTATATTGCCCTTAATCTTAACCAATAGGCATACTGCTGTATGGTCAGAAATGGTAATATTCACAATTGTACAGAACGCGACTAAATCGAAGATTGCTGCAAGGTGAGGAAGAGATCAGCACTAGTGTGGCATTTCTGTGGCTTAAAGAAGAAAGGAAAATCACTACACATGAGGTGGATCTGCCTCCAAACATCCACCAGCCCCATTTCCACACAAAAATCCACTAATTGCTTAGATTGTAAAGATGGTACTGGGGGCTTTTGGGCATTCTGTCTACCGTGGGTGCAAAAGACAATTAAAGTCTCCTCTTACAATAATGAGATGCGAAGAAAGATTACTTAATTTGGAAAATGCATATGTCAGGAAGTTAAGGTTGTGCGCCAGGGAGCAATAACATTCAAAATACCCCTTCTTCCCCATATATGTTTGAGGATTATGATCCTCCGTGTGTGCATAATGCAATCTCGTGATGTAAATGGAAGATTCTTCCTATCCAGTATGGCTTCTCCCTTAGTATTAAAAGACGAGAAATAAACTCGATCAAACCAGCCCTGCTGTAATGTCAAATGTTCCTTGTCATCAAGGTGCATCTCCTGCAATAGGACAATATCCACCCTCTCCTTTTTAAGGCTGGAAAGTAATTTTTTTCCTCTTCACTGCCTCTCCTTAATGCTACAAATACACCGTTTAAGCATGACATTAGCCATAACACACTGGAACAACATTTGAACTCCTGAGAAGAAGAACTCGAATTACAAACCACTGAGCGTCAAAAACGACTCATATACGCTAAAAGAAAGATACTAACTAAAGCTACTACAACTAACAAGCTCTCCAAACGTTCCATAGCTGAATACATACAAAAACAAAAAAAAGGATACAATGTGATAATGGCACTCAGGAGGGGCATTTACCCCTCGCCCACGAGGGGCATTTGCACGTCACAAATCTTTATCTTCTGCCCCATTATCAATACTGCATCCAGGGATTGAACTGCCCTTCGGTAGACATTCAGTCATCATGATCACCTTCATAACTCCCTCGAGCTTGAGCCGAACCCGACACACAAACTAAGCAAGAGAAAAAACGAGTAGTAATATTAATGAAATTAAAAGTGTGTACTCTACCCATCCCCGACTATAATTTAACACTACATAATATAAGAAAGATTCAACAAACTTTCTTTAAAACGAGACAAACATAATTATCGATATCCATTAAAGCATCCAGCCTGCTTTATAGTGTCCACAAAGTTTTCACGTCCTCTGGAGCGTTAATGGATCTATTGAAAGATCCACCAGTGCGTAGAACTATTGAAAGCTTACGGAGCACCGCTGCGTTCATGAAGGAGTACTGAATCTCAAGTTCCCTTAGTCTTCTCTTGAAATCATCAAGAAGATTTTCTTTTCCGAATCACTGCCGCTGAAAAGACCTGGAAGAACATAATCCTGGAGCCCTCGTCGGATCTTTTCCCTGTGTTCTGGAAGCTTCCATAAGTCTTTGATTGTCTCTGCAAATACGTAATCGCATTAGGACAGGGTGCACTGGCTGAACACCTTATGTCTCCAGCAGACCGATGATATGAACATTCTTCATTCTGCCCCTGTTTCGAGGTCGTCACATTGTTCAGTTAAGGTATGGACCTGTTTTTCAATGGCGAGAATCCGTTCCTTAGAGGAATCGATCACAGACTCTGCCCCTGTAATTTGGCGCTCGACCTCATCCGTTCTGTTTCCAAGGCTTTCAATTTGCCACTCATGTTTGTGGAGCATGGCTAAGAGTGGTTCTATCCACTTACCTGAGAAAGGATAGAGTAACACTGGATGCAGTTCTGAGCTGTTTCACTTCATTTATTCCATGCATCAAGGGCTGATATTATGGAGACTTTAACAGGTTACCCTGAGAATGAGAGCTGATCTTATTGAAATATATAAAGCCTTGAGGCGAGTGGATGAGGTATATACCGTCTGGGAGTTAATAGCCCAAACTTGATCCTGTTGTCATTGAACCCCTACATTGTGGAAGCTGGACATTCGACCTATCGAGTCCACACTAACCCACTGAACAGTATCCCATCCAGTCCTGTCCCCTACCCTATCCATGTAACCCTGCAATTCCCATGAATATCCCACTTAACCTACACATCCATGGTCACTCTGCGTAATTTAGCATGGCCAATCAAACTAAGCTGCACATCTTTGAACTATGGGAGGAAACTGGAGAACTGGGAAGAAACCCACACAGACTCGGAACGAATGTTCAAACTCCACATAGAGTGTCGAACGAGGTTGGAACTGAGCTCAGCTCCTTGCTTATATGAGGCAGCAGTACTAACCATAAATCTAACATGCTGCTCCATTAGCCCTATTAGTTACCTGTGGCTGATGAAAGAAATCTGCCTGACTTGTTCCGGTTACTAAACCTGACCCAGTCTGAGACCTTTATCATCGGTCATATCACCAACCTGGTTACATTTAATATTTGTTGTGAGCAGTGGAGGAGTGGGACTAGAAAAGGAAACAGTGACACCCTCCATCCTCAGTCAGAACGGAGTGAGTAATAATTCACAAAGTGGGATTTCATTCAAGTGGGAATTCTCTTTCCCAGAAGTTTGGGATGGCTGAATCTTCATTATAATATTGTATGATCTTTTTATGGCTTTGACTGATTTTCCGTAGACAAGTGAATCAGGGATAATACTGCATGGAGAGAAAAGTGCAGAAGGGAGCACAATGAGGTGTGCCATGATCTTACTTACTGGTGGAGTAGTGTTAAAAGGCCGATTGGCCCAATCGTGTCCCTCAGCCCTATGTTCTGATGTTCGATCCAGCCCTCTGGACCTGCTACACACAGGCAGATTGAGGTCACGCCGATGGCTAGGTGTAGTTTCGGAAGTGCACTTGGAAATTCCAGGCTTCGTCAGGAAGTGACCCTGAGCCGCAATCCCTTTTTCCAGGCTTCCCAACTTTGTAATTTCTGCTCTGGAATTGCTCGGAATATAGCCCCCATATCCTATCCAAGGTTAACTCATGCAAATTTCCTCCTCTCCCAAATGCAACATTGTACAACACGATTTCCAGGAAAATAACCAATTACTTTCCAAAAACATAACATAAAAACTTAAGAAGTAGGAACATGAGTCGGCTATTCGGCCCCTCAGGCCTGAATTCTCATTCAATAAGAACATGGCTGATGTACTTCCGGGCACATCTCCAATTTCCTACCAAATTCCCTGTATCCCTCCACATCTCTGGGTTAGGGAATTCCAGACATTCACTGCCTTCTGAGAGAGTTCATCATTTTTCACCTCAGATTGAAATCGATGTTCCTTATTTGGTATCTACCGCCTCGAGTACAAGACTCAGGGGAAACACCTTCTCAGCATCTACCTAGTCAAGCTCCCTCTGTATCTTGTACACTTCAATAATATCACCCTCATTCATTTCAACCACAATAAATAATCGCCTCACCATTGGAGATTGTCCAATTCATTGGCAAGTATCACAACTTGTGTATAAGGAGACCCATTTAGTGCAGAGAACACTCTTATAGCTCACTGATACTGTCCCTCTGTCTGAGCTAGGAAGCTGGCTTCTAGTTCCACCTGTTCCAGAGGTGTCTAACAACATATCTGAGCAGAATAATGTAACAGGATCTTCCCCAATGAGCTGAGCGACGATTTGGTTAGCTCAATCAGTTGGACATCTAGTTATTAATACCAACAGTGTGGATTCATTTCCTTCACTGACTGGTGAGACTAAAGGACTGTCCTACTCAACCTCTCCCTTACTTGAGGCATGATGACTGTTCTGTTAAACTACCACTAGTTGTCTATGTCTAACGAGAGAGCAGCCCTATCATTCTGCAGGATTATGGTGACTTACCTTTCCATTTTTGATCTACAGACTTGCTCCATCATTCAGGAACGTGGTATTTGTGGATCCTCCTCCTCAAGAGAGTTGTTTGGTTGACCACAAAATTCATGATGACAGCATATGACAGGATTGCAGAGATTAGGTCTGATTTGTTGGCTAGATATGTCTGTCACGAGCTATTTAGGCTATTTGGTGAGTAAGTGGTCCTGTTTGGTAATGTCACCTCATTTTGAGGTGTACCTTGGCAGACCCTCCTGTATTCTCGATTGAACTAGAGTTTATCCCCTGGCCTGATGGTCAGTGTAAAGTGGAGCAGATGCCAGGCAATGACAGTGAAAATTGTGCTGGAGTACTATTCTGCTGCTGTTGGTAATGACCCAAACCACCTCTAACAGGCCAGTGCTGAACTCTAGATTTCTTCCAAATCTGTCCCATTTAGCATGGTGATAGTATTTCTCACGTGCGCTCATGTACACGCGCACGTGCGCTCATATATATATACACACACATACAAATGTAAAAGTGGGACTTTGTCTCCAGAAATACTGTGTGCGGTGTCACCGTTCCCAATATGGTCATCAATCAATGTGTTTTCCGCCAGTAGGTTTCTCCCTCTGTTGCCCCTCAATTCGTGCCCCCGACCCACTGCAGATCCAGTCTCGCAGCTATGTCCTTTTTTGACCCGACCATCTTTATCAGCAATGCTGCTGCTAAACCCGTCTTGGTGGTGGTTTTGAAATGGCCCACCCAGTATACATTCTCCAGCTCTGTCAGTCTCTCAGAACTTCCTGCAAGTGTTGTTTGCTGTGGAGGAACACTGATCCATCAGCTGAGGGAGGGGAGTCAGCAGGAGGCTTCCGTGTCAGTGATTGATCTGCCTTCGTGAGGCTGAGGGAGAGGAGTCAGCAGGAGGTTTCTGTGTCAGTGTTTGATCTGACACCGTGAGGCTGAGGGAGGGGGATCAGCAGGAGGTTTCAGTGTCAGTGTTTGATCCGACCCCTTGAGGCTGAGGGAGGGGAGTCAGCAGGAGGTTTCCGTGTCAGTGTTTGATCTGACACCATGAGGCTGAGGGAGGGGAGTCAGCAGGAGGGTCCGTGTGAGTGTTTGATGTGACACTGTGAGGCTGAGGGAGGGAAGTCAGCAGGAGGTTTCCGTGTCAGTGTTTGATCTGACACTGTTTGGTTTTGTTATGTCACATTGTTGTTTGAGCAGTCTGTAAGACACCTCTCCCAAATCTTGCCCTAGCCCCCAGATATTAGGAAGGAGGGGTTTCCAGGGTCTGCTGGGCTTTTTGTTTTTGTCACTGTCAATTGAAGGGCCTCTTCTGTCTGTATGACACTCTATGACGCTTGTCATTAGACACTCCAAGGTCTCACTCCTTCAGTTCCTCCCAGTGCTTTGTTTATTCCACAGATTTCCACAATATTTTCTTTGTTACGTCATTGCACAACACCGTTTTTAAACTATCTACGCGTATCTCTGGATCTTTCCCTGTCATCTCCACCAGCCGCTGCATCCATCTGTATCTCAGTAACCCTCCGTATCTCTCAATCTTTATCTTATACTTCAGCCCCATCTATCATTGTAAATTCCGCCAGCCCCTACACCCATCCCTATCTCTCTAATCTCCAGCGGCTACACCTCCCTTTATATCCTGTGAATGATTTTAAATAATCTCACTAACATCTTCTAGCATGCACAAGCCATGCTATTTCTTGACTACCTCCAGCCTTGCTTTCCCATTTCTGTAATATCTCCAGCCTTCAAAGTTTGTGAGAAGATTTGTAGCTCGGGTGCTCGTTGTTGTGGTTCTGTTCGACGAGCTGGGAGTTTTTGTTGCAAACGTTTCGTCCCCTTTCTAGGTGACATCTTCTGTGTCTGGGAGCCTCCTGTGAAGCGCTTCTGAAGTTGTCACCTAGAAAGGGGACGAAACGTTTGCAACAAAATCTCCCAGCTCGGCGAACAGAACCACAACATCTCCAGCCTTGCTTTCTTATCTCTGTAACATCTTCAATCTTGCTTTCCTATCTCTGTAATATCTCCAGCCTTGCTTTCCTGTCTCTGTGACATCTCTAGCCTTGCTTTCCTGTCTCTGTGACATCTCTAGCCTTGCTTTCCTATCTCTGTAACATTTCCAACCTTGCTGTCCTCTCTCTGTAACATCTCGAGCCTTTGCTTTCCTGTCTCTGTATCATGTCCAGCCTTGCTTTCCTATCTCTGTAAAATCACCAGCGTTGTTTTCCTACCCTGTTGGAAGCACGGTGGCACAGTGGTTAGCCCTACTGCACTCACAGCACCAGAGGCCCGGGTTCAATTCCCGCCTCAAGCAACTGTCTGAGTGGAGTTTGTACATTCTTCCTGCGTCTGCGTGGGTTTTCTTAAGTCACTCCTCCCTACCTTTTGTCTTAGCCTGTCTGGCACCCTCTCCTCATTCCTGTTGAAGGGCTCCAGCCCGAAACGTCGAATTTCCTGTTCCTTGGATGCTACCTGACCTGCTGTGCTTTAACCAGCAACACATTTTCAGCTCTGATCTCCAGCATCTGCAGACCTCACGCTTTACTCCCATTTACACCCACAATCCAAAGGTTAAGTGTGTTGGCCATGCTTCATTGCCCATACTGTTAAATGTAGAGAATGGGTTGCTCTTCAGAGGGTCTGTGTGGACTTGTTGGGCCGAAGAGCCTGTTTCCACACTGTAAGTAAAAAGCTCTGTGTCTGTCTCATTTTGATTGAAAACTGGACCCACAAAGCCTCATTTGAAGACCCTTCCAAGATATTGTACATGCTTTCACCAATAACTGGCTTGTTAATTAATAATGCAACACCACTTCCTCTTTAATACCCTGCCCTGTCCTGCCAATAGTTCCCATACAACAGAGTATTGAGTAGTTAGCCCTGACCTCCCTCAAATGCGACTCTGTGATGGCAAAAATGTCACACCTCCACATGTGAACTCATTCCCTTATCACATCTGTCAGCCTGTCTGATAATATTCCCAGCATTAACGTAAGCTGGAATATAATACCTGGAATACCCTGTAACCCGGAGTTCTTCAGTCATTTCCTGTTTGTTATCAAACTGCTCAAACCATGAACCACAACTTTAACTCTGGCACTGAATGAATATCTGTGGAATTGTAATTTCTTTTTTTAAAAAATGTATTCATCAAGTGCTAATTTCCAGAACTGTGTTTCTGATGGTTAATTCCCCCCTCAGTGTGCAGAGGGGACAGCCCTCAGTAATGGAGGGGACACCTCTCAGTAATGGAAGGCATTGGTGCATTCCTTTATTTTTTCATTCCATGATTCATAGAATGTTGTGAACTGTACTTACTCAGGAAGGCAGCACTGTATATTGCACTGAAATGGAAAGCAGTCAATCAGTTGGTTGGACAGGGAGTAGAAAAGTTGAAGGGAAGTATATACTGATTGAATGAATGACAAACGTAAGGATAGGTAAATCCCCTGGGCCAGATGGGGTTACCCTTGGTTACTCCAGGAAGTGACAGGAGAGATTGGCTTGCCGTTGGCGATGATCTTTGCGTCCTCACTGTCCATTGGAGCAGTTCTAGCCAGATGATTGGAGGGAGACAAATGTTATTCCCTTGTTTGGGAAAGGCAATAGGGATAACTCTGGGAATGACCGAACAGCCAGTCTTACATCAGTGGTGGGCAAAGTATTGCAGACTTTTCTGAGAGAGCATATTTTCAATTATTTAGAAAACGATAGACGATTAGAGATAGTCCGCATGGTTTTGTGATGAACAGGTCATCCCTCAGAAACCTTATTGAGTTCTTTGAAGATGTAAAAAACACGTTGATGGTAGACCGGTAGACGTGGTGAACAAGAATTTTAGCAAGGCATTCCCCATTGTAGGCTCATTCAGAAGGTATGGAAGCATGGGGAGCAGAGATATTTGGCTGTCTGGTTACGGGCGTGGCTGGTCCATAGAAGACAGAAGATGGTAGCAGATGGAATGTATTCAACCTGGAGCTCAGTGGCCAATGGTGTTCCACAGGGATCGGCCCGGGGACCTGTGCTGTTTGTGATTTTTATAAATGACTATGGTGAGGAAGTGGACAAGTAGGTTAGTAAGTTTGCCGATGACACGGAGGTTGGTGGGGTTGTGGATAGTGTGGCGGGCTATTGTAGGTTGCAACAGGGTATTGACAGGATGCAGAGCCGGGCTGATAAGTGACAGATAGAGTTCAATCTTAAAAAGTGTGAAGCAATTTATTTGGAAGATTGCATTTGCATAAAGAATACAGGGCTAAAGACAGAATTCTTGGCAGTGTGGAGTGACAGAGGGATCTTGGGGTCATTTTCCATAGATGTCTCAAGTTGCCACCCACGTTGATAAGGTTGTTCAGAATGAATACGGTGTGTTGTCTTTCATCACCGGAGATTGAGTTTAAGAGCAACGAGGTTATTTCTTCGCTCTATAAAGCTGTGGTTCAACCACACTAGGAATATTGCGTTCAGTTCTGGTTGCCTCATTATCAGAAACACTTGGAAACCTCAGAGAGTGTGCAGAGGAAACTTATCAGGATGCTGCCTGGACTGGAGGGCATGTCTTACAAAGAAATATTGAGCAGCTAGGGTTTTCCTCCAGCGGTGGTAGTAGAGTCAGATACATTAGAGATATTTAAGAAGACACTTGGATAGGCACACTAAAGTTAGTGCATTGAAGGTTATGTAGGTTAGTCTGATCTTAGAGTAGGATAAAAGGCTGGCAAAACATTGACGGCTGAAGTGGCTGCACTGTGCTATACCGTCCAATGTTCCAAGTTTCACTCAGCTTGTGAATTTTTATCAGTTGGTGAATGTGTGAGGGTGTGAGGGGTGTGAGAGAGTGAGGGAATGGAGTGTGTGAGGGAGTGAAGTGTGTGAGGTCAGGGAAGGTGGGGAGAGACGTTAGACCAAGACTTCCAGTTTTGATGTAATTGTTACATACACCTGAGTGTCAGCACAGTATGTGTGGTTAGCAAGACCAGACAAAATCCACCAAGTTCAGTTATTAAAACGATTTTAGGCTTGCCGTTTGCTCCTGGTTTCTTCAGATACATTCTGTTGGGTGACCTATGAATTAGTATCTGAGCATCCGCAGACATGTATAATATTATTTTGATACTTTTGAATGTGAAGGTACATTTGTTGGATATAGTTTCAGAGGGTTCACTGTGAAACACAAGATGTTGCAATGGACTGTCAATTGTGAACGTTTTCACCCAGTGTCTGGTCCAGGGTGCAAATGTATAGAGTATGGGGGACATGCCAGATGTCATCAACGTACGTAACTTGTGCAATGTCAATCTGACACTCCATGTCCATCCATCTGCTCCCTGTTCCAGGCTCTGACTGAGGGTGAATTTGAAAGGCATAGTTCCTGGTCAGTCATTAGTATCTAATTTAGACAGCATTTGTACCTACACTAAGAGCAGTGATAGCCTGTTGGCTAGTTTTCTCCTGCACAAGGTGGATTCCAAATGATTCTCTGTGAGGGAATGTTTGAATGACTGCCCTGGCCCAGGTTGGAACTCTCTTCACAGATTCAGGACCAGACCAGTGTCTCTCTGAGTGCTACATGCAGCTGTGAGGTCCAGTAGCACTGTACCCAAATTCGCCCTTTTGGAATCCACTTTTAATGTCGGTCAAGATGTAAGGTGATGGGTTTACTCACCTGAACAATGATCGTGTTTGTGGATTGTGGAATAATAAGGTAAGAGCTACAATTATTCAACTGAACAATAACTGCATCATCTCTGAAGACAATAGAATTGATTCTATGTTGATGGAATTAAAATATAAACACCGAACAACCTTTTATGATACAAATGTAAAGACTCCATATTTTGTTTTGTATCGAAAAGAACATGCTGTCTGTCTGTGCTGGTGATCAAAATTACACATTGAATCTCAGTATCCAGATGCATACATTGTCGTTCTATCATTTGCAAAATAGCTGACATCTGACAGATTGAATATTCAGAGTGAGCATTTGATTGAACAATCAAATAGAATTATAACTCTGACACATTTAAATATAATCATTCGATTTAATTTCTCACCTGAAATGTGTGAGCTTCAGCTATTTTCCAGCAATTCTATTAGTTTTAAAATAACGAGGGAAAATGATAGACTAAATCTAAAAGTTGAAGTTCTGAATTGGAGAAAGGCCAATTTTGACGGCATTAGGCAAGATCTGATGGAGGCAAATATTCGCAAGTAAGCGGACGGCGAGAAAATGGGAAGCTTTCAGAAATTAGCTGGAGTCCAGAGACAGTATATTCGTGTTAGAGTAAAAGGAACGGCTGGTAGGTATAGAGAGTGCTGAATGATTAAAGACATTGAGGGTCTGGTTAAGAATAAGAAGGAAGGATATGACAGCTCACAGACAGGATAGATCGAGTGAATCCTTAGAAGAGTATAAAGGCAGGAGGAGTATACTAAAGAGGGAAACCAGGAAGGCAAAAAGGGGACATGAGATTGCGTTGGCAAATAGAGTTAAGGAGAATCCAAAAGGATTTTACAAATACATTGAGAACAAAAGGGTAAACAGGGAGAGAAAAAAGACCTCAAAGATCAGCAAGGCGGCCTTTGTGTGGAGCCGCAGGAGATGGGAGAGATACTAAACAAGTATTTTGTATCAGTGTTTAATCAGGAGATGGACATAGGAGATGTAGATGTATGGAACAATAGATGGTGATATCATGAAAAATGTCCATATTACATAGGACGAAGTGCTGGATGTCTTGAAACGCATGAAGGTGCAAACATCCCCAGGACCTGATCGATCAGATGAAACTTGAAAGGGTTCAGAAAAGATTAACGTGCATGTTGCCAAGGTTGGAGGGTTTGAGCTATAGCTGGGTGTTGAGCAGGCTGGGGCTGTTTTCCCTGGAACTTTGGGTTTGAGGGGTGACCTTATAGAAGTTTAAATAATCATGAGTGGCATGGATAGGGTAAATAGACAAGGTCTTTTCCCTGGGGTGGGGGAGTCCAGAACTAGAGGGCAGAGGTTTCGGTTAGGAAGGGAAAAATGTAAAAGAGATGTAAGGGGCATTCTTTTTCACTCAGAGGGCTGTATGTGTGTGGAATGAACTGCCAGAGGAAGTGGTGGTGGTTAGTACAATTGCAACATTTAGATGGCGTCTGGATGGGCATATGAATAGAAAGTGTTTAGAGGGATATGGGCTGAGTGCTGGTAGGTGGGACTAGATTGGGTTGGGATATCTGGTCGGCATGGACAAGTTGGACTGAAGGGTCTGTTGCCATGCTGCACATGTCTTTGACACTGTGACTGCAATTTAGAAATGACAATAATTTGACATGCCCAATCAAATAAATAAATCGTTTATATTATTAAATTATAGCATACAATAAGTTGAAAACTTGCTATTTTTAGAATGAATAATAAAGAACAAAGAACATTCCAAAACAGGAACAGACTCTTCGGCCCTCCTAGCCTTTGCTAATCCAGATCCTCCTATTTTCTAAACCTGCCACCTATTTTCTAAGGGTCTGTATCCCTCTGCTCCCTGCCCATTCATGTTTCTGCCTAAATACATCTTAGATAACACTATCGTTCCTGCCCCTACCACCTCTGATTGCCACACGTTCCAGGCTGCCACTGCTCTATGTGTAAAGAACTTCCCACATATATCTGCCCTAAACCTTTCCCCTCTTACTTTGAACTCATGACCCCGAGTAATTGTGTTCCACAATCTGTGGAAAAAGCTTCTTGCTATCCACCCTGTGTATATCTGTCTTGATTTTGTAGACTCGTCCCTCCCCTTCCTAGACCTCTCCATTTCTATCTTGGGTGACCGGATCAACATGGATATTTACGATAAAGCGACTGACTCCCACAGCAGTCTAGACTACACCTCCTCCCACCCTGCCCTCTGTAAAAACGCCATCGCATATTCCCAATTCCTTTGTCTCCACTGCACCTGCTCCTAGGAGGACCAGTTCCAATACCGAACAACCCAGATGGCCTCCTTCTTCAAAGACTGCAATTTCCCCCCAGACGTGGTAGTCAATTCTCTCCACCGCATGTCCTCCACTTCCTGCTCCTCCGCCATTGAGCCCCGCCCCTCCAATCGCTACCAGGACAGACCCCCACTGGTCCACACCTACCACCCTAACAACCTCTTTATGTATTGTATCATCCGTCGTCATTTCCTCCACCTCCAAACGGACCCCACCACCAGGGATATATTTGCTTCCCCTCCCCTATCAGCGTTCTGAAAAGACCATTCCCTCTGTGACTCCTTCATCAGGTCCACACGCCGCACCAACCGAACCTCCACTCCCAGCCCGTTCCCCTGCAACCGCAAGAAACGCAAAACTTGCCCCACACCTCCCCACTTACTTCCCTCCGAGGCCCCAAGGGATCCTTCCATATCCGCCACAAATTCACCTGCACCTCCACACATATCATTTACTGCATCCGCTGCACCCGATGTGGCCTCCTCTATATTGGGGAGACAGGCCGCCTACTTGCAGAACATTTCAGACAACATCTCTGCGACACCCGGACCAACCAACCCAACCACCCCGCGGCTCAACACTTTAACTCTCCCTCCCACTCCACCAAGGATGTGCATGTCCTTGGACTCCTCCATTGCCAGACCATAGCAACACGACGGCTGGAGGAAGAGCGCCTAATCTTCCCCCTAGGAACCCTCCAACCACAAGGGATGAACTCAGCTTTCTCCAGTTTCCTCATTTCCCCTCCCCCTACCTTGTCTCAGTCCCAACCCTCGAACTCAGCACCACCTTTCTAATCTGCAATCTTCTTCCTGACCTCTGTGCCCCCACCCCCACTCCAGCCTATCACCCTCACCTTAACCTCCTTCCACCTATCGCATTTCCAACGCCCCTCCCCCAAGTCCCTCCTCCCCATTTTTTATCTTAGCCTGCTTGACACACTTTCCTCATTCCTGAAGAAGGACCCATGCTCGAAACGTCGATTCCCCTGCTCCTTGAATGCAGTCTGACTTGCTGCGCTTTTCCAGCAACACATTTTCAGCTCTAATCTCCAGTATCTGCGGCCCTCACTTTCTCCTAGTTGACTTTGTAGACCTTAACCTTCGACTTTGTAATGAAAATAGTCCTAATCTACTCAATCTTCCTTCATAACCAGCACCATCCAGCCCAGGCAGCATCCAGATTAACCTACTCTGTACTCTATTCAAAACATCCACATCCTTTTGTTAATGTGATGACCAGAACTATATGCAGTATTCAAAATGTGGCCAAACCAACATCCTAAGCAACTGTAATATGACCTGCCAGCGCTTGTACTCAACAACAGATCAAATGAAGGAAAGCATGCCATATGCCGCCTTGACCACTTTACTCACCGTGTTGGCAACTTCAGGAAACAATGGATTCAAACACCCAGATCTCGCTGTCAGTCAATTTTCCCCAGAACTTTTCCATTTAATGTGTTGTTCACTCTTGAACTGGTTCTTTCAAAATGCATCATCTTGCATTTGCACAGATTGAACTCCATCTGCCATTTCTGTGCCCATTTCTCCAATCTATCTATATTCTGCTGTATTCTCTGACAGTCCCCTTCACTATCTGCTACTCTAACAATCTTGGTGTCATCTTCAAACTTGCTAATCAGGCAACCGATACCTTCTTCCAAGTCATTGATTATATATCACAAACAACAGTGGTCCCAGCACGGATCGCTGTGGACACCACTGGTCATAGGTCACCATTTTGAGAAATCCCCTTCCACTATTACTCTCTGTCTCCTGTTGCCCAGCCAGTTCTCTATCAATCTGGATAGAACACCCTGGACCCCATGCGACTTCATCTTCTCCATCAGCCGACCATGGTGAACCTAATAAAACGTCTTACTCAAGTCCCTCAGTATCTTCTCCAGCAGCTTCCCTACCACTGATGTCAGGCTCGCCAGTCTACAATTACCTGGATTATTCCCGCTATCCTTCTTAAACAAGGGGACAATATTAGCAACTCTCCAGTCCTCCAGGCCCTCACCCATATTTATCCTGCAAAGATATATGTTAAAGCCCCAGTTACTTCCACACTCACACCCCTCAGTAACCTATGGTTGATCCCATCCGGACTTGGGGGCTTGGCTAACTTGATACGTTTTAGAGTATCCAAAACTTCCTCCCTCTTTGACCCAGAGTACTCAGAGATCTATCCCTAACCTCAAAAGCATCTGGGACCCAGGTTCGGTTCCAGCCTCGGGGGACTGTCTGTGTGGAGTTTGCACATTCTCCCCCTGTCTGCGTGGGTTTCCTCTCACAGTCCAAAGATGTGCAGGTCAGGTGAATTGGCCATGCAAAATTGCTCATACATTTAGGTACATTACTCAGAAGGAAATGGGACTGGGTGTGGACTTGTTGGGCCGAAGTGCCTGCTTCCATACTGTAGGGCATCTAATCTAATTTAGATTTGAGATTATGTAACAAAGAAGGATTGGTGAATGAGCTGTGCCTTGGAATAACCACAACATGCTGGAGTTTCACATTCAGATTGAAAGAGTCAAGACTGAGTCATACATGAGAGTTTTAGTGTTATGAAATGATAACTATACTGGCCTAAGGAAGGATTTGGCTGTGCTAGTGTAGGGGAAGAAAAGAACAATCAAAGGCAGGACAGCTGAAGAAATTTGGCAAACAATTAGGGAGATACTAAAGACCAAAGAGGAATTTCATTACGGAGAAAAAACATCCATATCTTGATAAGGAAATCAAGGATAACATGAAGGCAAATCCCAGTGCATATCATGCTGCACATGTCAGTCACACTGTGGAGGACTGGGCAAGTCAGCGGCCTCGCGGTGTTATCACTGAATTCTGATGTGATAAACCCAGATAATGTTCGAGTGACCTAGGTTTAAGTCCTGCCACAGCAAATTCAAATCTGGAATTAAGAGACTGATGGTGGTTATGAATCGATGGCGTAGGAAAACTCATCTGGTTCACTGATGTCCTTTAGGGAAGAAAATTGCCATTTTACCGTCGATTCACCACTCTCAGACTGAAGACGTTTCTCCTTATCTCCATTCTAAAGATTTTCTCTTAACTCTCAGGCTATGTCCTGGAGTCATTTCTCTCCGAATATTGGATGCATCTTCCCAACATCTATGCTGACCAGGCAACCAGTATTCTGTATGCTTCAATTAGATCCAACTTCATCCTTATAAACTCCACCGAGTATCGACCCAGAGATCTCATATGTTAAGCTTTTCATTCCAAGGACCATTCTTATGAAGCCCATCTGAACATGCTCCGGGGCGGTACATCATTCTTGAGTTATGGGGTCAAAAACGGTACACAATACACCAAATGTGGTCTGACCAGAGTCTTATAGGGCCTCAGAAATCCATTGCTGCGATAATGTTCAAGTCTTCTTAAAATAAATGCCATCACTGTATTTGCCTTTTTGACAAGATTGACCACCTGAAATAATAATCTTACGATGGACAATAATAAAGTTACCAAAGAGTTATAAAAATGAACAATGATTAAAGCATGCTGGGAAGTAGAACCCAGCCTTGACCAAAGTCTCTGTGCTCATGCACATGCTGCAGAATCCAGACAGGCTGCAGCTACCCACAAATGGTTGCAAAGAAACCTGACAGCTGCAGACCCTGTAATACACACCTGAAGTTGGACCTGAATGGGATAATGGAATGTCGCCCGTGGGCCATCAATGTGACAACCCCAGGTTGAGTCTGATTGATCAGGGTAAATGAACCTGATCATTTCATTGGCAGAACCTACACACCCTCCCAAACGGCACGAAGACTTGGAAGGATAAGAATCACCGTAAAACCCGTCAGAGAGTGGTAACTCGAGAATAACCACTGAAAGAGAAGACACCTCCAAGACCATCAGAAGAACAAAACACTTCACCACGTGGAATCCGGTCAACTTCTAGTGGGGTAGTTTGTGACAATCCAAGTTAAGTTGAGCCATAAGATAGTTTGTAGTGTTTTTTCATTACATTATAATATTAATTGTGTTCAATAAACAAATATTAATGTTTATAAGAGTTGACTCATTTCTTTTGATGAATATAAGATTTCAAACACATTGTGCGGCAGATACAACACTTTCCTACATACTGACTCAATTTGCACGATTACCTTGACATAATTCTGGACTGGAACTCGCAACACTCTTTGTACTTCAGACTTCTGAATTTTCTCACTAGGTATAAAGTAGTCCATGCCTCTTTGCATCCAAATAAAGTGCATCACCGTGCAATTTCTCAGATTGTACTCCATCTGCCACTTCTTTGCCCACACTCCTACCTTGTTTAAATCCTTCTGCAGCCTTCCTGCCATCTCAATGATACCTGTCCCTCAACCTACCTTTGCATCATCTAAAAACCACGCTGGATTGCCCTCAGTTCCTTCATCTAAATTGTTGACGTACAAAGTAAAAGGTTTTGGTTCCCTTGCGGAACACCAGTCGTCATCGGCTGCTAACCAGAGAAGGACCCTTTTATTCCTACTCTCTACATTTCGCCAGACAGTCAAGCTTCTGTATACACTATGGGCCTTTATCTTACTCAGCAGCCTCCTGTGAGGCATCTTGTCAACGTCCTTCTTGAAGTGCAGACACATAGTATCCATTAGCTCCGCTTGGTCTAACCAGCTTTTTACATCCTCAAAGGGGTCTAACAGCTTATTTGTTATGACCTCCCCTTGATGACACCATAATGTTTCGCCCTACTTTACTATGCACTGGCAATTATTCAGAAATCTCATCCTTCACAATGGATTCCAGGAACTTACCCACAACCCGAGGTTAGGCTAATCAGTTTGTAATTTTCTATCTTTTGCCTTATTCTCTTTTTAAATAGAGTGTCAGCGAGATCCAAGATGGCATCAACCCAATAGGCCTGAGTCTGCAGAGCTCTGCCCAAGACTCAGGCAATGTGGGGTACCCACCCTCAGCTCACCTGGTAAATTGTTTAAAATAGATTTCGCCCTGCAGCCTTGGCCATTTAGCAGTTTGATGCTTTTTAAAATGACCAAAGGCAAAGGCTCTCGCAGTTCACAAAAGGCAGGGGACCCCAACCCGCTGGAAGAAAGAAGTCTGCGGCCAACCCTGGGGACTCACGTGCAGAGGCAAGTCTGATCTCGGAGCTTGTTAAACTCCGAAAGAAGATTGATGCTTCCATTGAAGAGACCCAGTCCAGGTGGGAGTCAGTCTTGGTCATGCTGCAGAAACATGACGGAGAGATTGAGAAACTCGGGCAGCATGTCAGTGGAGTGGAGCAATGACTGCAGCCTCTGAGACCACTGCTGAGTCATGCATGGGTCAGGTCTGGGCTCTTGGACATCGAGTCCCGACCTTACTGGAACATATTGGTGACCTTGGAAATCGAGGTCATCAGGAAAATATTTGGTTGCTGGGCCTTCCCGAACGGAAGAAGGACAGACAGCTTGTTGGTTTCCTGGAGCAATGGCTTCCACAGCTGCTGAAACTGGAATCGGAGCTGTACTGGTTGCTGGTTGAGCGGACCCACTGGGTTGCTGTGCACCGGCTCGGGTCGGACCAGCGTCCCCGCCCAGTCCTAGTTCAACTTCAAAATTAGAGGGAAAAACAGATGCTGCTAGAGTCCACCAGAGGGCTGGGGAAGGATTCCAATGCCGTGATATACAAGGGCTAAAGGGTGATATTGTTCTCTGGCTGTGGTCCGCAAGAGGAAGACATTTGATGAGGCAAAGAAGCGTCTGAGGGATTTAAATATTCAATATTCTATGCGATATCCGGCAATGCTATGCTGCAGTCATGGAGGATGACTTCAGATCATCGGAAAAAGTAAAAAAAAAATTCCTGGATGCTCTGAAATAGACTGCAGAATTTGAACTGTATGGATAATGACTTTATTTTGCCCCTATTTTCTTCTTTGTTTCCTCCTCCTTTCTTCCTTTTTTCTACTTTCTGGCTTTCTGTGGTGGCGGGAGAGGGGGAGTGTTAGTTCCCTATCGCTTCTGTGGATTCTTATCTATAGTTCATGCAGTTGATTTGATTATTGGGGGACATAGAACATAGAACATAGAACATAGAAAGATACAGCGCAGTACAGGCCCTTCGGCCCTCGATGTTGCGCCGACCGAATCCTACCTAACCTACAGGAGCCCAATAACTTCCAAATGCCTATCCAATGCCCGCTTAAATGACCATAAAGAAGGAGAGTTCACCACTGCTACTGGCAGGGCATTCCATGAACTCACAACCCGCTGTGTAAAGAATCTACCCCTAACATCTGTCCTATACCTACCACCCCTTAATTTAAAGCTGTGTCCCCTAGTAACACCTGACTCCATTAGCGGTAAAAGGTTCTCAGTGTCGACCCTATCTAAACCCCTAATCATCTTATACACCTCTATCAAATCTCCCCTAAACCTTCTCTTCTCCAATGAGAACAGCCCCATGTGCCTCAGCCTTTCCTCATAAGATTTTCCTACCATTCCAGGCAACATCCTAGTAAACCTCCTCTGCACTCGTTCCAATGCCTCCACATCCTTCCTATAGTATGGCGACCAAAACTGCACACAATACTCCAGATGAGGCCGCACCAGAGTCTTATACAGTTGCAACATGACCTCAGGACTCCGGAACTCAATTCCTCTACCAATAAAGCCCAGTACACCATATGCCTTCCTCACAGCACTATTTACCTGGGTGGCAACTTTCAGAGATCTGTGTACATGGACACCAAGATCCCTCTGCTCATCCACACTACCAAGTAGCCTACCATTAGCCCAATAATCCATCTTCTTGTTACTCCTACCAAAGTGAATGACTTCACACTTAGCTACATTGAATTCCATTTGCCACATTTCTGCCCAGCTCTGTAACTTATCTATACCCCGCTGTAACCTACCACTTCCTTCCTCACTATCCACAACTCCACCGACTTTTGTGTCATCCGCAAACTTGCTTACACAGCTTTCAAGCCCTTCCTCTAGATCATTTATAAAGACAACAAAAAGCAATGGTCCCAAAACAGATCCTTGTGGTACACCGCTCGTAACTGCACTCCAAGATGAACATAGTCCATCAACTACTACCCTCTGTCTCCTTCCAGCCAGCCAATTCCTAATCCAAACCTCTAATGTATCCTCAATGCCATACCTCCGTAGTTTTAGCATTAGCCTACCATGGGGTACCTTATCGAACGCCTTACTAAAATCCATATACACAACATCTACTGCTTTACCCTCGTCCACTTCCTTAGTCACCTGCTCAAAGAACTCAATAAGGTTTGTGAGGCACGACCTGCCCTTCACAAAACCATGCTGGCTATCCTTGATCACGTTATTCCTATCCAGATGTTCATAAATCTTATCCCTTACCATTCTCTCTAAGACTTTGCCCACCACTGAAGTCAGACTCACTGGCCTATAGTTACTAGGGCTATCCCTACTCCCTTTCTTGAACAAGGGGACCACATTCGCTATCCTCCAGTCCTCTGGTACTATTCCAGTTGACAATGACGACATAAAAATCCAGGCCAATGGCTCTGCTATCTCCTCCCTAGCTTCCCATAGGATCCTAGGGTAAATGCCATCAGGCCCAGGAGACTTATCTATTTTCATCCTCTCCAATATTCCCAGAACCTCTTCCCTGCATATTTCCAGGCCATCCATTCTAATCATTTGTGACTCCATATTCACATCAGCAACAGTGTCCAGTTCCTGAGTGAATACTGATGAAAAGTATTGATTTAGTGTCTCTCCAATCTCCTCCGCCTCCACACACAACTTCCCACTACTATCCTTGACTGGACTGATACCTACGCTAGTCATCCTTTTATTCCTGACATACCTATAGAAAGCCTTTGGTTTTTCCCTAATCCTACCAGCTAAAGACTTTTCATGTCCCCTTCTCGCTTCTCTTAGCTCTCTCTTTAGATCCTTCCTGGCTACCTTATAACTCTCTATCGCCCCAACTGAACCTTCACGCCTCATCTTTACATATGCCGCCTTCTTCCCTTTCACAAGGGATTCCAATTCCTTACTAAACCACGGCTGCCTCACAAGGCCCTTTACACCATGCCTGACTGGTACATACTTATCGAGGACACGTAGTAGCTGCTCCTTGAACAATCCCCACATCTCATTCGTGTTCTTCTCTTGAAGCCTGTTTTTCCAATCGACACATCCTAAGTCATGCCTCACTGCATCATAATTTCCCTGCCCTCAGCTATAACTCTTCCCCTGCGGCGCACACTTATCCCTCTCCATCACTAAAGTAAAAGTCACCGAGTTGTGGTCACTGTCCCCGAAGTGCTCACCTACCTCCAAGTCTAACACCTGGCATGGTTCATTACCTAGAACCAAATCCAGTATAGCCTCACCTCTTGTTGGCCTGTCTACATATTGTGTCAGGAAACCCTCCTGCACACATTGGATAAACACCGACCCATCTAATGAACTCGAGCTATAGCTCTCCCAGTCAATATCTGGGAAGTTAAAGTCCCCCATAACAACCACCCTGCTACCTTCACTCTTTTCCTGAATCATCCTCGCAATATTATCCTCTACTTCTCTAGGACTATTAGGAGGCCTGTAGAAAACACCTAACAGGTTGACCTCACCTTTCCTATTTCTAACCTCAGCCCAAACTACCTCAGATGGCAAGTCCTCTTCCATCGTCCATTCCACTGCTGTAATACTATCTTTGACAAGTAATGCCACACCTCCCCCTTTTTTACCCCCATGTCTGATCCTACTAAAACATTTAAACCCTGGAACCTGCAACAGCCATTCTTGTCCCTGTTCTACCCACGTCTCTGTAATGGCCACAACATCGAAGTCCCAGGTACCAACCCACGCTGCAAGTTCACCTACCTTATTTCTTATACTTCTGGCATTGAAGTATACACACTTCAATCCACCCTTCTGTTTACAGGCACCCTCCTTCGAGATCGCTGCATTATTCATAACCTCCCTACACTCAAGGTCCTGTACCCGAAAGCTACAGTCCAGGTTCCCATGCCCCGGCGGAGTTAGTTTAAACCCTCCCAAAGAGCACTAGCAAACCTCCCCCCAAGGATACTGCTGCCCCTCAGGTTCAGGTGTAGACCATCCTTTTTATAGAGGTCCCACCTTCCCCAGAAAAAACCCCAGTTGTCCAGAAACCGGAATCCCTCCCTCCTGCACCATCCCTGTAGCCACGCATTTAACTGCTCTCTCTCCCTATTCCTCGACTCTCTATCACGTGGCACGGGTAACAAACCAGAGACTACAACTCTGTTTGTTCTAACTCTGGGCTTGCAACCTCGCTCCCTGAAAGCCTGTCTGACATCCTCACCCCTCTTCCTACCTATATCGTTGGTGCCAACGTGGACCACGATCTTGGGCTGCTCCCTCTCCCCCTTAAGGACCCGGAAAACACGATCAGCGACATCACGTACCCTTGCACCTGGGAGGCAACATACCAAACGTGAGTCACTGTCGCCCCCACAAAACCGTCTGTCTGTACCCCTCACTATCGAGTCCCCAAGAACTATCGCTATACCTTTCTCCACCCTTCCCTTCTGAGCAACGGGGCCAGGCTTCGTGCCAGAGGCCTGAACCTCGTTGCTTGCCCCTGGTAAGTCATCCCCCCCACAAGTATCCAAAACGGTATACTTGTTCTTGAGGGGAATGACCGCAGGGGGTCCCTGCACTGGCTTCCTCCTCCCACTCCCTCTCACTGTCACCCATCTATCTTGAACTTTCGGAGTAACTACTTCCCTAAAGCTCTGATCTATGACCCTCTCTGCCTCCCGAATGATCCGCAGTTCATCCAAATCCAGCTCCAGTTCCCTAACACGGGCTTGGAGGAGCTGGAGATGGGTGCACTTCTTGCAAGTGTACTCAGCAGGGACGCTAATAGCTTCCCTCACCTCATACATGTTGCAAGAGGAACATTGCACTGCCTGCACTGCCTGCACTGCCATCCCTCTAAAAAGCTAGCTTTCTTTAAAAAAAAACTAAATGTAAAGAAACCAAACAAGCAAAACGCAGCACTTACCTACTTCCCGCAACGGGTCTTATTATTTAGGTTGGAGGAGGAGGGCGTGTGGGAGGCTCTTCTGCCGAAGTGCCTCGGGTTACTCGCCTGCGCGTTTAAATAGAGAAAAAACCCTACCCAGGTAACCTAGCAACACAAGCCTCCGGGTCTACCCGGCGTTTTTTAAAAAAAATCTTCTTAAATTTTAGTTTAAAAAAGTTAAAAATAAGTTAAGTACTGGAACTTACAACTTAATTTTTTAGTTTTTAAAACAAAATAAGAAAAACTAAGAACTGGAACTCACCCTGGACTTCGAACCGGACAAACAGCCGTCACGTGATCCTCCGAGAAACTGAGGTCTCCAGCTCGCCTGCGCGTTTAAATCGAGAAAAAACCCTACCCAGGTAACCTAGCAACACAAGCCTCCGGGTCTACCCGGCGTTTTTTAAAAAAAATCTTCTTAAATTTCTGAATTTTTTTTATTTGTTTGATTATTACTTGCTGGTATTGTAATTTTATATATTTTCATCTTGCGTTGTTTTGCTAAGTGTATCGTGGTTTTGGTGTGTGTGTTGGGGGGGTGTCGCCCACTTTTAACTTCTGTCTTATAAAATGTTGGAATTTATTTACTCTACTTTGTAATGCCTGGGGCGATGACATGCCACTGGCTGGGAAATGGTATGGTGGGATTATTGGGAAGTAGTAATGCCTCCTCTGAAGAAGGGGGAAAATTTCCTTTTGAATATATTTTATGTTATTTGTTTTTAGGAATAGTTCTTAGTTGTTTTGATTGAGCGGTTTTAAAGAGTGTTTTACGTGTGAATCATTTTTGGTTTTTATTCAATGTCTTTTGGGTGGGGTTCTTCCTACTGGAGGGTCTTGGGCTTGTTTGAATATCATGTTTATTCATTCGTTTAGGTGGTGCACCTGGAATGTCAAGGGGAGCTATTCATTAATCAAAAGGAAAAAGGTATTATTAAGTCTTAAAAAAAGAAAGGGTGTATTACGCCTTTCTACAGGAGACACATTTACTTGCTTAGGAGCATTCGAAGCTGCAACAGTGTGGATGTGGCCAGGTGTTCTTTTCATCTTTCAGCTCAAGATGTTGGGGAGTTGCCAATCTTACTGGGAAGAATCTTCCCTTCCAAATGCTAAGCCAGATAAAAGATGACTGGATGATATATATTAATTAAAGCCCGAATATATGGAGAGGAATATGGGATTTTGAATCTGTATTGCCCGCCAGTGCACCATTTACATTTGTAATGGAAGTGATCTCCAAGTTGGTGGCTCTCAGGGTACAACACACAATTATAGGAGGAAATTTTAATTGTATCGTGGACACAGGGGTGGACAGAATACCTAAGAGCTCTGTGGGCATATCTTTGAGATCTAGGCAGTTGGCAGATCAGAGAAGGGAGTTGGGGCTGGTAGGTGTTTTATTATTATCCACACAAGTGCCATATCGGAATCGATATGTTTCTGTCCCCTCGACCCTTTTGAACTCAATATTGGTTTGGAAAGTAGGTAATATAACTATTTCCGACCATGCTGCAGTATATATGGAGGTAAAGATTGGCGATGACGAGATAGCTTTCCGACATTGGCGTATGGACCCTTTCCTATTGAAGGATAGTAAGTTTGGACAATATATCTCGCAGGAATTTAAAACCTTCTGGGATATCAACTCATGCACGGCCAGTAACCCTTTGGTGATGTGGGAGACGGTTAAGGCATACGCGTGAGGCTTGGTTATTTCATATTCTGTGACCCGGAAAAGACAAAAGGGAGAACAAAAGTGTCTGCTCGAGGCTCGCCTAGAGGCAGGTGAGACAGCGCATGTTGCCAGACCCTCCATTACTAAACTACAGTGGATCACAACCCTGAGGGTAACTTTGAATACCACACTTACTCAGACAGCAAAGAGGGAGATATTATTTGCGATACCGAGATTATTTAAATACGGTGACAAGCCTGGCAGGTATCTAGTATACTTTGCCAGAAAGAAAAAGGCTCCCCAAGCCATTACCTCTTTAGAAAGAGTTCTGGTAACCTGACTTGTGATCGTGAAATGATCAATGCAGCCTTTAGAAAGTTTTGTTTCAAATTGTATAGGTCAAAAGGCTGTGAGGATAGAACGAGGAAGAAAGAGTCTTTTAAAAAAAAACTGGCCCTCCCGGGCCTAGCCTTGGAGCAGGTGTTGTTCTAGAATGCCCCCGGCAACCCAGGAAATACAGGAGGAGGTGAGGCAGCCCCAGGGTGGCAAAACGCCCGGACCAGGTGGATTCCAGGCTGAGTTCTATAAAGAATTTATTGGGGAATTGGCCGGGCCACGTATAAATATGTATAATTATTCACATAGTCAGGGCTGCCTCTCGCCATCTCTGAGAGAAGCAAATATTTCTCTCATTCTTAAGAAGGGAAAGGCCCCAGATGATTGCTCTTCGTATAGACCTATATCCTTGTTGAATGTGAATTTTGAAGTTTTCGGAAAAATGTTGGCATTAAGACTGGTGAGGGTTTTACGATTTGTTATAAAAGAGGACCAGACGGAGTTTATAAAGAGTCACAGTTCAACGAATAACATTAGAAAAGTCTTAAATATGGTATAAGCCTGCCAGGCGGGAGCGATAACAGGATTAGTTATCTCCCTAGAGGCAGGGAAGGCATTCGATCGGGTAGAATGGACATATCTCTTTTATACACTGGAACGGTTTCATGTTGGAGAGGTCTTTTCTAAATGGGTTACTTTATTAATTAATGATCCCAAAAGCAGCCATTTAAGTTCGGATAGCATTAGCATTGGGAGAGGTTGTCGACAGGGTTGCCCTCTCTCACCATTATTATTTACGCGAGTGATTGAGCTGTTGGTGGAAGCTATATGAGACAATCCTAATACAATGATTCCGAAGGTTAGATCGTGTAAGCGCATGATTACTCTCTATGCAGATGATGTCCTCCTTTACTTAAATGGTCCATTGACACCTGTGCCCTGCTTAATTCAAGTGCTTAACTTATTTGGTGTGTTCTCAGGTTATAAAATCAATTTAATGAAATCGGAGGCCATGCTGCTTAAGCTCCTGCCAGTATATCGAATTTTCCGGTTGGATCCCGTTTTCCCTTTCGGTGGTCACTGGGAGGTTTTATTTACTTTGGTATTTTTAATACTCTGGCATTTGGTCAGCTATATAAAGCCAATTATACACATTTATTTGAGAAAGTAAGATAGGACCTTCAATGCTGGGAAGATCTCCCGATATCCTGGATAGATAGAATGCTTTGGTCAACATGAACATCGTACTTCGCCTTTTATACGCTGTGAGAATGCTCCCCTTGATGCTGCCGAGACATGCGCTGCATAAGCTTTATGGTTGGCTCGGCTCCTTTTTTTGGAGTCATAGACGGCCCCTTATTAAATTAGAAAAGCTGCAGCTTCCACAAGTAAGGGGTGGGTTAGATTTTCCAGATTTCAGAAGGGACCAATTGATCTCTCTATTATCCTACGTAACTGATTGGGTCTCTTGTGAACCACAATCAAACTGGTTACATATTGAAGTCTCCCTAGCAAAATATCCCATCATCAATCTACTATTTATGGACAAGATGAGAGTTATTACTGATCATTGTAAACATTCTATTGTATTAAATCCAATCAAAGCCTGGAGGATAATGCGACAGGATGAGGGTAAACTACAAAACAACCTCCCTTATCCCCCTCTAGTGGGAATGTTGGGGTTCCAGCCAGGGCTGAGTGATGCTGTACTCAGAGCCTGGGAGTGCAAAGGTATCTCCTGTTTGGGAGATCTGTTCGAAGTTTGGGCTGCATAGAAAAGATTTTTTAATATATTTTCAAATAGGAGACTTTATACAAAAGAAGACCATATTGAAAATTAATCCTTATAAATCGGATAGGGAAAGGAGAGTGTTTCGGCCGATGGGTCCGCCCGTGGTCAGTACTGTCAACCACTAACTTAATTAATAAGGTATAGAAGGACATGGAACAGTTATATAAAACCTAGAGTCAAGAATTGGGGATGGAAATCTCCTTAGAGATGTATGGGAGAGCATCTGGGAAAACGCCAGGAATATCTCTATCTGTAACAGAACTCAGGCTATCCAATTGAAGATACTTCATAGGGCTCAGATGGCACCTGCGTGATTTGCAAAGTTCAAGACAGGAGTGTCTCCAATGTGTCCCATATGCAAAATAGTAGTTGGTTATCTCACGTCTTGTCTGTGGACCTGCCATAAGATCTGCAGGTAGTGGGGCAGAGTAGCGAATGCCTTCGCAAAGAGTTTGTTTACGGAGATTGGTTTGGACCCAATATCGCTACTTTTGGGCTGCCCAAATTTCCCCTGTTTGGAAGTACACGGGAGGAAATTATTCACTATACTTTCCTTTTGTTCTAGGAAAGATATTTTCTTGAATTGGGTATCTGAAGGTCCCCCAGCTGCTTCAAATTGGCACAGGATAGTCATGGAATATCTCCCCCCTTGATTTCCTTATGAAAATGGTGCACCAAAAACGGAATTATTTTAGAGAACATAGCAGCCCTTTTTGAACTACATTGACACAAATATATCAGCCACATAGTTCAGCGCATTTACTTTGCTGTGGGGATGGTTCTGGCTGGTCCGGGGGCTCCCGGGTGGAGGAATCCCATATAAATGCGATTTCTGTTATGACTTCATATAAATTTATTTGAATATGTATCTAGTTATTTATTTACTTATTTTCTTTTCTCTTTTTGTCTATTGTTAGTAATGCAGGTTATCCTATTTCATGTTTTGATCGTTTGTAGAATGGATTAATAGTTTTTTTTCACAAATTCTATATTGGGGTTGTTATCATATTGTAAAGCAGAATGCACTAGTTCATACTATTTTTGTAATTTTGTAAGATATTTCAAAAACCTTCTGCTTTCAATAAAAATATCCACTAAAAAATATCAGGGTGTCACGTTCGCAATTGTCTCGTTTTCTGGAACCCTCCCAGATTCTACAGACTCCCGAAAGATCACCATTAATGCCTCCATCCGGTTTATTTCTCCATTTAGTTTTTCGAGCAATTTCTCCTGATCCACTCTGCCTCCTCTCTGTCTTGAATTTTTCGGATATTATTCATGTCATCCACGGTGAAATCTGACGTGAAATAATTATTCAGTTTCTCATCTATTATTTGTTCCACACTACTATCACTCCAGCATCATTTTCCAGTGCCTCAATATCCACTTCTGCTTCTCTTTTTTGCCCTTTGTATATATAAAGAAACACTTATAGTCGTCCTTTCTATCACTAGCCAGCTTAACCTCATATTTAATATTCCCCCTACTTATTTCTTATTTTGTTGCCCTCTGTTTGTCCTTGAAATCTTCCCAATCCTCTGATTTCCCATTGCCATTTGCCATGTTACCTACTTCCTCTTTTTCTTTTACCCGAGCCATGAATTCCCCAGCCATCCATGGTTGCCTCATCCTTCCTGTAAAATGCAACTTTTACCTTGGGATGAATCTCTGCTGTGACTCCTAAATTGTTCCGAGAAACTCCCGCCATTACTATTCCACTGTCTTTCCTGTTATATTCCTTTTCCAGTCAATTCTACTCAGATCCTCCCTCATGCCTTTATAGTTGTCTTTATTCAGCTGTAATATTAACTCCGATTCTACCTACTCCCTCTAAAATTGAAGAGTAGGTTCTATAAATTATGATCACAGCCTTCAAAGGGTTGCTTCACCTTAAGCTTCCTTATCAAGCCTGCCTTATTGCACAACGCGAAATCCAGTATTGCCCTTTCCCTTGTTGCCTGCACACGAGCTGCTCCAAGAATCCATCTCGTAGACATTCCATAAATTCCTTTCTTTGCAAACCACTACCAGTAATTTTCCCAGTCCACCTGCATATTGAAATCCCCACAATCACTGTACCTTTCCCTTTCTGACACGTTTTTTTCTCTGCCATCTCCTGTTCTGTCTTGTGCCCCAGCTCCTGACTATAATTTGTAGGCCTGTATATAACTCCAACTATGGTTTTGCACCTTTGTGGTTCCTCAATTCTGCCCACACACATTCCACACTATCTAACTCCATTTCGAGTAATGGGAACTGAGTGATGGTACTGCAAAATACTTCAGCATTGCCACAACTTTATAGTTAAGGCATTGAGTAAAAATATTTCATTGTCATTTACTTTGAAATGTTGCCACAGTGTATTTATTTGGCCAAATATTCTGTCTGTATTATGGAAGAATACAAACCTTTGAAAATGTGACAGAAGGAAGATATGATGAGGACATATCTTCTATAAAGAGATTAAGGTGGGTCAAGTGAACAACCAAATATTGGTGTATGGAGAACAGTTGGAAAATATGTCTGTGCTGAAAGTTGTTTGAGGGTTGAATGGAAACACAGGGTATTATTTCAATGGAGAGACTGGCTTGAGGCACAGTGGAACTGCGGAACCAGCACCTGGATTACAAAATAAAACCTTTAGGTGTACATCAATTTTTTAGGCAGGTAAGTTAAATGCTGAAAGTTTCTGAAACAGAATACATTTAAAAGTAGGGAATGTTTTCTACAGAGCTACAAGGGAATAGTTTAACCACATGGAAAGTGCTAGGACCACAATGATATGAAATGCTGTCCAGAGAAGATTCATTCAGCTGGCTCTTGTGAGCATCGTTTATTTCAGGAGGAAATCTTGAACTGGCTGGCCCTGGATCTGCTGGGGTTTAGGCGAACAACATGTGATCTTGTTTAACTCCAGAATATTCCAAGTAGTGTTTACAAGTTGAATTCTGAAACAATAATTCAGCTTGTGTGAGAGATGACCATGAGTGGATGGACTGTAAAACTGAAGAACATCTCAGTGAAGAAGATGGTGATTTGGTGCAATCCTCTCAATGTGTTGTGTCTTTTTGGAACTCTCTTCCCAGAGAATGATGAGGGATAAGACATTGAATATTTCTAAGACAGATTCTTGACTAAGAATGACGCACTAACGTTGTAAAGGCAAAGGAGGAATGTGTGATTGAGGCCACAATTAGATCATCCACGATCTATCTTACCCCTGATGCTAGTATCTACATTTCTGTTGTCTTTAGATACTGAACAGAATATGACACGTTTCTCATGAACATGAAGACTTATACTTTCAGATTATTGTGCACAGCTTTCTATATGTGACTTTTAAACGGAAATCAAAAGCACTCAGGAAGGATTCATGATGTTGTAGAGTAGTCAGGAGCATAGGACAAAGGGAAAGCCTCGCTTGAAACTTCCTAAGAAATCAGATTCGGTCAAATGGATAACTTTACCAATGCAGATTCGTTTTAGTTGCTCATGTGAGGTGCGTTTCATTGGCAAGGTCAGCATTCTGTTGCCTGTGTTTAATTTCTGACCAGAATATGGTGATAAACCCCAGGGGTTTTTGTCGTGCAGGAACACTAACAGGAATGTTACAAAGCGAGAAATGGGGTTCTTAACAATTTGATAGTGAAGGGAGAATGATATAGCTTCAAATCCTGTGTGCCCTTGGAGATTGTATTTCTCACTATTTGATGCTCACAAGCTGTGGAAATAGTGAGACCACATCCTCTGTTTCCAACAGTTATAGTGACAGAGTCATACAGCATACAAACCGGCCCTTCAGCCCAATGCAACTACACCAGCCAGAAAACACCAAACTGCATTATTCCCAGTTACCTGAAGATCTATAACCTACTATTCCCTGTCATTTTGCGTTTAAATCAAGCATTACCGAGAATCTGTGAGCTGAGATTTTTTGTTCTTCCAATATATGCACGAAACGGTTTCATGGAAATAGATCACACAACATCAAAAACAGCGACAAACTCATCAGATCAATAAACTGTCCTCGTTGTTTAATAATTATTAGAAAATCAGTTTTTTTTAGTTCATTTAGGATTTAAATGGAGCTGGACCAGCATTAATTGCCCTTGAGAAGTTCCCGTCCAGTTTACGTTGGTCCATCCAAGTAGCTGTTGAGAGAGAGTATCAGCAGTGCATCTCATGTGCCGGTTTAACTGGGAGTAAATATTACTGGTGATGGATGGAGTGTTAAACAAGCCACCATGCTGTGATGAGCAGCTCCCACTGTAACAGACTCTTTGTCAATACAAATATATGGGAATGAATTTTTTAGTCTTAAGAGGACAACCTTACACGAAAAGTCTACATAATAATGAAACGAATTCTGTTTCTATGTTATTGGTGATCTTAAAATAATGGCGTCAAACAGCTGGAATAACGTTGATGCTGTTGTTGGACGATTTTTGCACTGAGCATGTGAATTATCCTGGATGAGTTCAGAGATGGCTGGGCTGTCCTAGGTTGAGTAAGTGCTGATATTCCATGGGATGATGCTTGTTTGTAATCTCACCACTTACTGAGCACAGTTCGGTTTAACAAACCAACATGTCCCATTGGTTGCTGCTTCAGAATATACCAAAGCTTTCATGGCTGCCAATACATGGAATCATGTAATAAAGACAAGGCCCATCACGTCTGTACCACCCAGTGCTGATAGAAGTGTTTTGGAATGTTTGTGAGATTACCTTCCTGAACCGCGCTCCCAGGCAATACATTTTAGACACATTTCAGTATATGTGTTCAGACCAAATTTCACAAATCCTCTTAGTATCTTCTCTTTCACTTCAAAAGTGTTTCCCCTTGTTTTTGACCCTTTGACTAAGAGGAGTAGCTGTTGTCTGTTCACTCGCCCCATACCTCTCATGCTGTAATACACTTCTGTCAGGTTCACCCCTCACTCTTCTCTGCTCCAAAAGCAAATGCAACGGATCATCATGGTTTGACATCACTCTTGATTTGTTACGTCTTCCAAAGTGCAGCAGCATCTCACATATTTCAGTGTTACCGTTTATCAGTCATTGATCTGGCCATCTGACAATCCGTTTGTACCCTTTTGAAACCAGCACTGCTAACTGTGACCCACCCGGCTAATCATTGTGTCAACCACAACATGCGTTTATTATCCTCCAATATAGCCTCCATTTCCCACATTCTTGTCATCAACATTTATGAATTTCAGAAACAAACCTTGATTTTCTTCCTGTTCTACAGTTGTTGCAGAATTGGGAAATCCAGTCTCTTGTTTTTCCTATTTTAGTGAATTTACAGCGTGAATCAGCTGTGGTCTTTTGTGGGGTAGCCACAAATATTATTTTGAACATGGAGTTGAATTCTGCTTTTATACGCCACCCCCTGCATGTATTATTCATATGGTTTGGACATCATTTACCTTGGACTAACTTTTGGCACCTTGCCCTTCAAAATTTCCATTTTACCTGGGCGTGCAGCTTATTCTTTACAACATTCGCTGCAATACTCAGAGCCAAAAGAACTTTTTAATCTGCAGGATGGACATAGGCTTATTCATTAATTTTGTTTGAAAGAGCTAGAGCAATGATGATAAAGATTGAATTAAATTCTGGATTATAAACACACTATAGAAAATCAATTCACGTTCTCATTTCTACGTTGAATTGGAAGCAAATTAAAAGAACAAATACCCACCATTCTGAATATTGCTTAAAATGTGATGTCATATTGAAATAATGCATTAAGGAAGACCATGCATCAATTTTCTTTTGAATATTGAGAGGACATTGTTCAAACAAACAGTGTTCTTGTCTTTTGCTCCTTATTCTTTCAGCTGATCTTCCCGTGTAATTTGAGGTGAGATCAGAGTGACTTCCCTTTCAATCGAAGCAGGACTTTACTGAGGGTGGAATCAAGAACCCTGAGCAAAACTGTGATTAATGGGAATTAGAGTACATTCTGCACTGGGAATGGGAGCAATAGTAAAATCAGTCTCTGCAAGGTATCTTCCAAACTGCATGTTATCCTGACAAGGGACTCATTTGCTGTTCCTTCACAAGTATTTGTTAAAAATCTTGGAATTCCCCTACGAACATCTCTGTCTGGATCTGCATCACTTCGGATTGAAGAGGTAAAACAGGGCAACTCTGTATCGCTTATTCCAGAGTCATTGGGGATGACAAATAAACTCTGCCCTTGCTAGTGCCTTCCAAACCCCTGGATGGATATGTCCTGTTAAAAATACAAATATATTATATGTTTTCATCGTTGCATGTAAACTCTCGGAAAAGTAAGACTTTGCTGGATGAGTATGATGCCAATGACATCAGGAGCATGATAAGACATTGATAACGATTGGGGTCAGTACTTCAATCAGTTACTTTCAGAGGATTGATCATGTGATGTCATGACCACCGAGTTCAACATTTTCATAACGCATATTGTCAGTGGCAATAAATTATCGATATTTGGGGAGCTGTCAGTCACATCGTTTTTCATTTTTCATTCAAAAACCAAAACCAAATTCTTGAGTATCAACAGAAATGGCAGCTTCACTGTTCCCTTTCAGATCAGACAAATATCCACTGTCCAAATGAGTAACGAAGTTGAAAGTGCAGGAAATCATTTGCAGGTTCTGAGCAGAGAGAAACCCAATTAACTTTTCGAGTCCAATATGAGTTTTTCAGAAGAGGATCATATCAGACTCAATATGCTGCCTCTGTTTCTACCTCCAGATTCTGACGCATCTGTGGTGTTTTGTCATTGTTTACTGTTTAGAACACAGAACATAGAACAGTACAGCACAGGACAGGCCCTTCAGCCCACGATGTTGTGCCGACCATTGATCCTCGTGTGAGGTAAACCTAATGTACGAACTCTCAAATTTCTGTGACCATGTGCAATGTCCAGCAGTCTCTTAAATTTCCTTAATGACCTCGCTTCCACAACTGCTGCTGGCAATACATTCCATGCTCTCACAACTCGCTGCATAAAGAACTCGCCTCTGACATCCGCTCTATACTTCCCGCCAACCAGCTTAAAACTATGACCCCTCGTGTTAACAATTTCTGCCCTGGGAAAAGGTTTCTGGCTGTCAACTTTATCTATGCCTCTCATTATCTTGTATACCTCAATTAGGTCCCCCTCTTCCTTCTTTTTTCCACCAAAAAATGTCCAAGCTCAGTCAACCTCTCTTCGTAAGATAAGCCCACCATTCCAGGCAGCATCCTGGTAAACCTCCTCTGAACCCTCTCCAAAGCATCCACATCGTTCCTATAATAGGGCGACCAGAACTATACACAGTATTCCAAATGCGGTCTAACCAAAGTTTTTTAGAGTTGCAACAAGATCTCACGGCACTTAAACTCAATCCCCCTGTCAATGAAAACCTAAACACCATATGCTTTCTTAACAACCCTGTCCATCTGGATGGAAATTTTAAGTGATCTATGTACCTGCACACCGAGATCCCGCTGTTCCTCCACACTGCCAAGAATCCTGCCTTTAATCCTGTACTCAACTTTCAAGTTTGACCATCCAAAGTGCATCACTTCGCATTTATCCAGTTTGAATTCCATTTACCACCTCTCAGCCCATCTCTGCATCCTGTCAATCTCACGCTGCAGCCTACAACAGTCCTCTATACTGTCAATGACACCTCCAACCTTTGTGTCGTCTGCAAACTTGCTAACCCGTTATACAATGTTCTCATCAAAGTCATTAATGAAAATTGCAAAGAGTAGAAGCCCAACAACAGAGCCCTATGGAACACCACTCACCACAGATTTCCAGGCAGAATATTTTCCTTCCAGTACCACTCCCTGTCTTCTGTCGACCAGCCAATTCTGTATCCAGAGAGCTAAATTTCCCTGTATGCCATTCCTCCTGACCTTCTGAACGAGCCTACTATGGGGAATCTTATCAAATGCCTTACTGATGTCCAGGTACACATCATCCACAGCTCGACCCTCTTCAACTTGTCTGGTAACATCCTCAAAGAAATCAATAATTTTTGTGCGGCATTACCTGCCCATCACAAAGCCGTGCTGACTGCCTTTAATCAAGCCATGCTCTTCCAGATGGTCATAAACCCTATCCCTCAGAATCCTTTCTAACACCTTGGAGATGACAGACATGAGATTGACTGGTCTGTAATTTCCGGGGATTTCCCTATTTCCTTTGTTGAAGAGAGGAATTACATTTGTCTCACTCCAGTCCTCCGGTACGAATTCGGTGGAGAGCGAGGATGCAAAGATCTTCGCAAGCGGCGAAGCAATCACATTTCTCGCTTCCCAGAGCAGCCGAGGACAAATCTGGTCTGGCCCTGGCGGCTCGTTAATATTGATGTTTGTCAAAATTTTCAACACATAAGCATCTTCAATCTATCTGTTGCAGCATGCTTACCTGCTCCTCAATGGTTTCTTTCACTACAAGGTCCTTTTCTTTCATAAAGACAAAAGCAAAAAACTCATTTAGGGCTTCCCCTACCTCCTCAGCTCTGTACACAAGATCCCTATGCTATGCCTGATCGGCCCTATTCTTTCTTTGATCATTCTCTTATTCCTCACATGCGTGCAAAATGCCTTTAGATTCTCCCTAATCGTTCCTGACAAGCTTTTTTTCCTGCCCCTCCTGTCTCTCCTCAGACCATTTTTGAGCTCCTTCCTTGCCTGCCTGTAATCCTCTAGAGCTGAGCAAAACCCTTGCTTCCTCCACCTTACGTAAGCTGCCTTCTTTCTTTTGACGAGAAGCTCCTCTGCTCTCGTCACCCAAGGCTCCTTTATCTTACCCCTTCTTGCCTGTCTCAAAGGAATTCAGTTGTGCAACACTCGCAACAACTGTTCCTTAAACCGTCTCCACATGTCAATACTGCCCTTTCCATGGAACAATTACTCCCAGTCCATGCTTCGCAATGCAGTCTGATAGTATCGTAGTTTCCTTTTCCCCAATTAAATATCCTCCCAGTCTGCCTGCTTCTCTCCTTCTCCATGTCTATGTAGAATGTGAGGCAGTTGTAGTCACTATCACCAAAATGCTCTCCCACCGCAAGATCTGACACCTGCTCCAGCTCATTGCCGAGCACCAAATCTAAAATATCCTCTTCCCTTGTCAACTTGTCAACGTACTGAGTAAGGAAACCCTCCTGAACACACCTTACAAAAACAGCTCCTTCCAAACCATCTGCTGGAAGGAGGTTCCAAACCATAGTGGGAAAGTTAAAGTCACCCATTACAACTATCCTATTCCAGTCACAATTTTCCAAAATCTGCCGACCTATGCTTTCTTCAATCTCCCTGCTTTTATTGGAGGGGCCTGTAGTAAACCCCTAGTGAGGTGATTACTGCCTTACTGTTCCTAATTTCCACTCATATTGACTCAGTAAGCAGATCCTCCTTGATAATGGTAGCATCTGTAGTTGCGATACCCTCTCTGATTAGCGGTGCTACACACCCTCCTCTTTTTGCCTCCTCCCTATTCTTTTTAATTGTTCTAAACCCTGGAACATCTAGCAACAATTCCTGCCCCTGAGAAACCCACATGTCTGTTATGGTCACAACATCATAGCTCTAAGCTCATCACTTTTATTCAAATTTTCCGCAGTATTACCGAGCACAGTGACTCTGTTTTCGGGGAGGGGGCGGGGAGGGGAGCATGGTGTCTTAGTGGTTAGCATGGCTGTTTCACAGTATCAGGGACCAGGACTGGGGGACGGGGGAGGGGGATGGTGCATGGTGTCTCAGTGGTTACCACGGAAGTCTCACAGGATAAGGGATCTGGTTTTGGGGTATGGGGAGAGAGGCATGATGTCTCAGTATTTAGCACGGCTGTCTCACAGTACCAGGGCTGGAAATATGTTGCTGTAAAAGCGCAGGAGGTCACGCAGCATCCAAGGAGCAGGAGTGTCGACGTTTCGGGCATGAGCCTTTCTTCAGGAATGAGGAAAGTGTGTCCAGCAGGCTAAGATAAAAGATAGGGAGGAGGGAGTTGGGGGAGGGGCGTTGGAAATGCGATCGGTGCAAGGTGGTCAACGTGAGGGTGATAGGCCAGAGTGGGGGGGGGGGGGGGCGAGAGGTCAGGAAGAAGATTGCAGGTTAGGAAGGCTGTGCTGAATTCCAGGGATTTGACTGAGGCAAGTTGCAGGGAGGGGAAATTAGGAAACTGGAGAAATCTGAGTTCATCCCTTGTGGTTGGAGGGTTCCCAGGCGGAAGATGAGGAGCTCTTCCTCCAGCCGTCGTGTTGCTATGATCTGGAAATTATGAAGTCCAAGGACCTGCACGTCCTTGGTGGAGTGGGAGGGGGAGTTGAAGTGTTGATCCACGGGGTGGTTGGGTTGGTTGGTCCGGGTATCCCAGAGGTATTCTCTGAAACATTCCGCAAGTAGGCAGCCTGTTCCCCAATATAGAGGAGGCCACATCGGGTGCAGCGGATGCAGTAAATGATGTGTGTGGAGGTGCAGGTGAATTTGTTGCAGATATGGAAGGATCTCTTGGGGCCTTGGAGGGAAGTAAGGAGGGAGGTGTGGGCGCAAGTTTTGCATTTCTTGCGGTTGCAGGGGAAGGTGCCGGGAGTGGAGGTTGGGTTGGTGGGGGGTGTGGACCTGACAAGGGAGTCACGAAGGGTGTGGTCTTTTCGGAACACTGATAGGGGAGGGGAGAGAAATATATCTCTGGTGGTGGGGGCCGTTTGGAGGTGGCGGAAATGAAGACGGATGTTACGATGAATGTGGAGGTTGGTGGGGTGGTAGGTGAGAACCAGTGGGTTTCTGTCCTGGTGGCGATTGGAAGGCCGGGGCTCAAGGGTGGAGGAGCGGGAAGTGGAGGAGATGCAGTGGAGGGCATCGTCGATCACACCTGGGGGGAAATTGTGGTCTTTGAAGGAGGCCACTTGGGTTGAACGGTATTGGAACTGATCTTCCTGGGAGAAGATGTGGCGGAGACGAAGGACTTGGGAATATGGGATGATGTTTTTACAGGGGGCAGGGTGGGAGGAAGTGTAGTCTAGGTAGCTGTGGGAGTCAGTCGGTTTGTATTAAATGTCCGTGTTGATTTGGTCGCCCAAGATAGAAATGGAAAAGTCTAGGAAGGGGAGGAAGGAGTCTGAGATGGTCCAGGTAAATTTGAGGTCGGGGTGGAAGGTGTCGGCAAAGTGGATGACCTGTTCAATCTCCTCGTGCGAGTACGAGGCAGCGCTGATACAGTCATCGATGTAGCGGAGGAGAAGGTGGGGGTGGTGGTGGTGCCAGTTTAGCTGTGGAAGATGGATTGTTCCACATATCCTACGAAGAGGCAGGCATAGCTGGGGCCCATGCGTGTCCCCATGGCTACTCCTTTGGTTTGGAAGAAGTGGGAGGGTTGGAAAGAGAAGTTGTTCAGGGTGAGGACCAGTTCAGTCAGTCAAAGGAGGGTGTCAGTCGAAGGGTACTGGCTGGTACGGCAGGAAAGGAAGAAGTGGAGGGCTTTGAGTCGTTCGTGATGGGGGATGGAGGTGTACAGGGACTGGATGTCCATGGTGAAGTTAAGGTGTTGGGTACCAGGGAAGCGAAAATCATGGAGGAGGTGGATGGTGTGGGTGGTGTCCCGAATGTAGGTGTGGAGTTCTTGGACTAAGGGGGACAGAACCGTTTCGAGGTATGCAGAGATGAGCTCTGCGGGGCAGGAGCAGGCTGAGACAATGGGTCGGCCGGGGCAGTTGGGTTTGTGGATTTTGGGCAGGAGGTATCAACGGGCGGTGCAGGGATGTGGGACTATGAGGTTGGAGGCGGTGGATGGGTGATCCTCTGAGGTGATGAGGTTATGGATGGTTTGGGAAATGATGGTTTGGTTGTTGGAGGTGGGGTCATGGCCAAGGGGGCAGTAGGAGGAGGTGTCCGCGAGCTGGCGGACTAAGGCTGATTCTTCCTGAATGCCTGCTTCCAGTCTAATAACCAGTCCTTCCCCATTTATATGGAACACATTCAAAGGGCTGAATAAGAACGAGGAACATTCCAGCCCCTCAGGCCTGTTCTGCCATTGAATACAATCATGGCTGTTATCACTGCGGCCTCAGTTCCACGTTCCTGTCCACTCTCCATATTCCTTCAGTTACTCAATATCCGAGCACTGCACTCTGGGGCAGTGAATTACACGGATTCCCAAATCGTTGAGAGAAGTAGGTTTTCCTCACCCCTGTTTAAATTATCCCCCACCTCATCCTAAATGTCTGGTTTTAGGATCATTCAAGATTTGCCTACATAAGTAAATATGCATTTCATATCTACATTATCAATCACCTTTAACATCGTCCAGACCTCTGACATCTCCTCTCATTTTCCTATACTGCAGGCAGTGTTGGCCTGAATTGCTCAATCTCTCTTCCGAGGACAAACTCCTCATCTCTGGAGTCAATCGAGTAAACCATTTTTGAACTGCCTCCATGGCAAATACATCCCTCCTACAGTGAGGACACCAAGACCACACACAGTACTCAGTTGCGATCTCACACCTCCATCCCTTTAAATCCATTGTTTAAGAAATAAATGCCAAAGTTGCACTTGTCTTTCTCATTATCTGCTGTACCTACATCAGCGTATTCTGTAGTATGGACGCGGGCAGCCAGATCCCTCTGCACTTAATCATTCAGAAGTCTCTTTCCATTTGGATAATAATTTGCCTTTCTGCTACACTGATCCAAACGGAAACACTCATACTTTTTGTTGTTCAGTTTCTTCTGTCAAACAGAAAATGACCCATATTTTTTCCATCTCACTGAATTTTGTTGCTTCACCAAGCCTGTATCCAAGCTGAAAAATTTCTTTTAATCGTAAACGATATTATTCTGCAGATTAATTATTTGTGCAGAGCTATTCAATGCCTTCTGAAAGTCCAAATATTTCATCGCTAGGATCCCCATGATCCAAATCATGTTGATTCTGATGGTTTGTAGTTTGACATTGCAAATTTCTTGTCATTAATTCTGGAATAATCGACTTTAATAATATTTCTTAAATTTCAACAGTTTTCTCACTACCATATATTCCATTGTGAAGGTAATACTTCTAAATTCTTAATTGTCTATAATCTCTTTGTTCGTTCCTATCCTGTGAAATTGGCACATGACGTGAAATGACCTGCTTTGATTGCTCTGTAAGAGGTCTGAGCCACTGAATGGACTCATTCTCTTCGTTATGCACAAAATCGGTGGGATGATGTCTTTCTGGTGTTCCACATCACCATCTTGATGGTCTGCCTGTCCTCCTCCTGTTGATGCGTAAGAATCATGAGGGCTTATGCAATGTTCCTGTTGCTGTATAACAGTTTGAGGGGCCTGGTAAAACCTTTTTCTATTCCTCCATCACAGGCTGGAGATACTGAACAGTCTTTCCTGCATCCCTGATATAGGACTGAGGGAATGATTGGCCTTCTTCTGTTCCCAAACACGAGACACATGAGGTAAACTTCTTCCTCCTTTCCCATAAGAAATCTTATACTTTGCATTCTTCTCCAATTCCCGTGCAACAGGCTCGATGGGACTGAATATCGTCCTGGTATCCCATGCACCAATATCCAGTCCCTGTGTGACCTCTTCCAGTTCCTATGTTACAGACTTGAGGAGGCTGAATAGACTGATCCTATTGCTGCATAACAGGGTACTGGGGCTGCATGGCCTTCTCTGGGCCCAGTGTTATCGACTCGAGAAACTGACTGGCCTCCTCCCGTAACTGTATATCAGGCTCCAGGGGCTGAATAGCCTCTTCCTGTACTGGTGTAACAGTGTCAAGGTCCTTCGAGACACTACCTCCTAATAAATGACAGAAGGCGCTGAACGAGAAAGTACCCGTTCTCTGAAGCCCTCTCGTCTCCATATCTGACTTACAGAGACGAACCATTAATACAGAATGTTTTCTGTATAAGTCCTGAAGCTGAATGTAACAAAAGAGGTCCCTCCCAGATACCTCATGTTCCTGGCTCACCTACTCAAAATTCATCATGACCTCCCCGTCAAAAAAATTTCCCAAACACAAAACTCCTCTGGACTCCCAGAGCCTAAAACTAGAATCTATAAATCCCGGCTGGAATCCTACCAATCCTACAATGGGAGTGAAAGCCGAATTTTTTGATTTGTAAAGTGCCCTCAACTTGTCCCATCATTCTCCATACGTTCACTGTGTTAAGGACAATCGGTTTCTGCAATTCTCCATAACAGTCCTCATCTTGTCCATGAACAACAGATTAATGAGGGAACAATTTGCCTAAAGGCCTCGATGTTCAGCCAAATTGACCATGGGTCCTGACGAGCCCAATCAGCCACATCGGAAAGCAAGGAACTTGGTTGGTATTTCTTAAAGTATGGAAAATCGACACGCCCCCATTCACTGTGGAAGCTGCGATTTGTACAGCTTAATAGAGGCCATCTGTGACGCAAGATGAAAGATCAAAGTCAACTGTTAAGCCTCCGTAGTGCCTTCCTGGGCAGCGTCAAAGGGAACATTGGCATGGGGTATAATTTACAAGGAACGACATTCATTTTAACCATAGCTAACTCAAACAGGATATTGGAGGATTCTGTCTTATTTTCTCTAGCAACTGCACGAAGTTCACTTTATATAATTAATCGAAGGTTTGGATGATAAAAATACGTAAACCTCCTTGTGACCATCTGGAAGGGAATCAGATTCCACCCCAAGGTCGGGTACTCCAATAAGACCCCCAACAGAGATGGTCTCCGATTTCATAAAATTGATTTTATTCCCTGATAAAGATCCAAATAAATTAATCAATCATATTAAACAGGACACAGATATTATTGGGTTAGTTAGAAAGAGAGGAACGCTAATAAAAATGGTTCTCTTTCATAATGGACTTTCAAAGCCAACATTTTCAACAAAATTTTAAAGTCCATGTTTAATAATGAAATAGGCACATACAAAGTGCAATCCTCTGGGACTTTCCCTCTCTTGAGAATAAGATGAATATTTCCTTCTCTCAGAGAGGATGAGAGGCAGTCCTGACTGTATGAATAATTGTACATATCCAGCACTGGCCCAGCCAGCATATCTATGAATTCCTTCTAAATATCATTCTGAAAGTCCATCTGGGAAGGGGGCTTTACCACTCTGGAGCTGCCTCAATGTCTCCTGTATCTCTCTGATTAGCAGAGGGGCATTCTAAAGAGACACCTGCTCTGAATTTACACCTGGGAGGTCCAAGGTCTTAGTAAAGGCCTCCATCGTCGCCAATCAGTCCGTCAAGCCGACTGACTGGAACACCCAAAGTAGAACTTCCAGAATGCTGCATTAATCTTTTTGTGATCACAGGTGATAAAAGCAGGAATCTTCTTTCTGGCCAATTACGCCTAATATCTATCTGGTTATCACCATGGTCGAATACCTTCTGTTTCGCAAAGTAAATATCTCTCTTTGCTCTCTGGGTGAGTGCAGCATTCAAAGCAGTCCGGAGGGCTGTAATCTGCTGCAATTAATTTATAGATGGTCTGACAAAATATGGTGTGTCAGCTCTCTTCAGCCGACCCTCAAGCATACGCTGCTGCTCTCCCTTCTGCCGCTTCTGAGTCACCGAGTAAAAAATAATCAAATCCACTGTATAGGCTTTGGCAGTCTCCCAGAGCACCGTCGGAGTACTGGTCGTGCACAAGTTCACGTTCCAAAAAAAATTAAATTCCCCCGAAAAATACTCAATGAATTTGCTATCCTGCAGGAGGAAAGGATCCACGTGCCAGTGCCATGAGCCTGTCCCATCGCCACCATCATTGATCTCCATGTACACTGCCACATGATCAGAAATGGTTCCCAATTCTAAAGGACAGCATCGAATTTAAAAAGACCAATGAGCAAACAATATGCCAATCTTAGTAAATAATTTATGTGGATTAGATAAAAAGGTGAAGTCCCTATCTTCAGGGTGAAGACATCTCACACATCCACCAAACCAGCTACCTTTTCAGTTCCACCAGCTGCTTGGGTGGTGGGGAAATACCTCCGATACCCCTCGACATCCTATCCACGTCGGGGTCCACAGGTCAGTTAAAGTCTCCCCTTAATTGTACGACATGACCCAAGGCTCAAGAAGCTTCCAGCACCTGTTTTTCTCTATCATTCTGGAGCTGCACAAGGACTGGACAGGGATGCTGGTCCGATTGGGCCTGCACACCACGACCCTGTGGGCCGGCACCCAATCTGCCCTGACCTCCAGTTTCAAAAATTGTGTGAGCCATTGTTCCAAGAAGCTGACTAGTTGGCTTTCTTGTTTCCGTTCCAGCAGCCTCACCAAGCTGATGCTCTTCTGACGGCTCCAATTTTCGAGTTCCTTGACCTGCTCTACTAAGGTCTGTACCTACCATTCGACTGCTTGGACCCGACCCGCTGAGGATTCTGCCATGGTTTCCAAAGCTGCAGTCCACACTCCAACCTCCACGACATGTGGCCCAAGATGCTGGATCTCCGAGTCTTGCTTCTGCAGTTTAGCTGAGATCAGTTCCAGCGTGGTTCAGGACTCCTCCATTGCTGAATAACTAGGGAAAAATTAGGATCCATTTCGAATCCAAGGGGGTAATCAGTATGTGAAACTGGGAAACATTGATAAACTGTAACACGAGAGCTTCACATCTGTTTTATTTGGGATAAAGAAGATTCAGGTACATAAGTCAAGAAAATGGACTGGGAAGCTCTCGAACAAATTGATATAAGATGCAAGTTGGGATTGATGGTTTTGGATAATATAAAGTCCAGATGAGTTGTATTGCAGGATGCTTTTGGAGACAAGAGATGAAATATCCTGACCTAAATGTTTTAGTCGAATCTGACCACACAAGGGAGGTGCTAGAGAACTGGAGAATAGTTATGTGGTCCCAAGTTACTGGAAAGGTGGTAGAGATAGACCAGTGTCTCGTGGTGTACCAAGCGAGCAGTGCAGTGTATCTAATTATTTGTGATACTCATAAATGATGTAAATGTGAATGTGGAGGGGTGGTGGTGGGTGGGTGGGGGCTGAGCATAATAAGCAATTTTGTGTTTGACACAAGGATTGGCCGGGTGGTTGGCAGTGAGGAAGAAGGCTTTATGTTATAGAAAAATACAAGTGGAATCGTCAGATGGTCAGATCAATGGCAGATGGAATGGAACCCTGATAAATATGAGGTGATGCAATTTGTAAGAAGTAACCGGACAGGGGAGAATTCAATGAATAGCAGAACAGTAGGGACGTCAGAGGGTGTTTCTCCACACATCCCTGAATGTGACTGGACAGTGTAATAGCCAGTTAAGAAATCACACGGGACTGTAGACATAGTGTTTATTCATCGAGGTGACATAATATGAATTAAACATGCCATTGGTTAGGCCATAGATAGAATACTGTGTGCAGTTTTGGCAGCCACATTACAGGAGGTGCTTTGGTTTCTCAGTAACATCAGAAAGTATTGGGGTCTCTACAAAGTTGGAAGTCTCCTGGCTGCAACTCTCTCTAAATTTTCACTTGATTTGTTTTCCCTCCTCGATTGGAGAACTGCATCTGACAATCTGTGTCTGATCTTTCCTTTTTGCCAAGTACATGTATCAGAACATTCAATTATTAATAGAGTGTAGGCCAAAGCTTTCAAATATTTTTGAGGAGCTCTGCTGTCATCCATAACACGTGACTCCTTCTCTTCCTGTACAATTGGTTGGAGGCACTAAATGGGCTATCTCTACACTTCTCCAATAATTTCATTGAGCTGAATGACTTCCTCACATTCCTGTGAAGCTACCGTGAGGAGCTGAATAATCTCCTCCTTTTAACTGTGGAAATGTGCAGTGTCCAGCAGCACTGTTGCATGAATATTACTGATACTTCCAACAGTACAAGCCTGAATTTTGTTCAGGTCTTGCTGCACATGGACACAGACAAGTTCAGGAGCTGAAGGGCGACATTTTTCCTGAATATTGTGTGATCTTCAGTGAACACCCCCACTTCTAATCTTATGATGAGGACAAGACATTTATAATGCTGCTGAAGCTGTTTTTGCTGAGGAAGCTACCTTGAGGATCTTTTGCAGACATGTGTAGAACTGCATGGATTTTTGTACACAAACCACAATCATTGTGCGTTATGCTTTAAATCACTCTAACCAGGGAAGTTTGCAACTCATTCCCATTAAATGCAATCCTGCTCAGGCTCCTTGAGACCGTCCTTAGTTAAATGATGCCTTGATGTCAGGGCCGGTCACCCTTCCCTGAACCCTTCTGTTCTCGTCTTTTGCTCATATCAATAGGCCGCAGTATGGGGCAGGAAGTGCTTTTTGACCAGTTAGAGTTGAGGGCTCTGACACGAATTGGACAGGAAAGAGGATGTTAGACCTTACGATCTTATTGTGGGAGAAGACCTGCTTGTGGGTGAGTGGGAGGCGGTAGGGGAGGGGGTGGCGTGTGGATGAAGGACATATCCCTTTTTGTGGCCTTCTCACATTCTATTATTGGAAAGGATAGGCTGTTATTTTCTGGAAGCTCTGTAATTGAATATTACCAGATTGTCTGGACCATCTCTGGGTGAGGAATGGGTGCTGTATTCACAGTGAAACTGGGTCTACAACTTGACCAACAAACGAAACACAGGTTGCAGAAAGGGGAAGCTCAGTTCGGAGTGATGAGGACCCTCTTTCACACCACTGCCTGAGTTTTCCTATTACACTTTCCAAACCAGCCCAAACTGGGTTTGACAGGTTTGAGGGGCAGAATAGTCTCCTCTGTTTCTTTGATAGGAGAAAGTAGCCTCTAATTGCTCATGTCTAGCAGGTTTGATGGGCTGAATGGAACACAGAAACATGGGACTGAGGAGCAGGAGTGGGTCTTTGAACACTTTGAACCTTCTCTACCAGGGACTAAAGTTGTGGCTGATCAAGATGTGGTCTCAGCTCCACTATCCTGTCTGTGTGCTATTATCCAAGAATCACTTCTGTGTCCAATATTTGTCTAACTCAGCATTCAATAAATATAAATGAAGAGACATCACAAACTTGCAGGGATGAGAATTCCCACTTTGAATGCTTGTTTAGAATTTCTGCTCATCCTTCTTATAGAGTCATAAAGCATGCAAATGTGTAAGTACTGATCAGATATCCCATTATGATCGAGTCTGATTTGAGAGCATTTGTCTCATATTCCCCTAAACCTCCTTATTCAAATACCCATCAAGATGCCAGACTTCACCACTTCCTTTGGGAGATAATTCCATATGGACACCTCCCTCTGTTTGAAAACATTGCATCTAAGTTCTCTCGAAAATATCACCCCCCCCGTACCTTAAAACTCTCCTCCAGTCTGAAAAGCAATCCTCTACCAACCTCTGTCTCCTCCTTTCTATCTAATTTTGTATTCAATTGGCTTGGGTGCGCTGGTTCCCATGTGACCTAACCTTACTAACTTGCCTAATATGCAAAATCTTGTCGAACAACTTGTTCCAGTCTGTATGGAAAACATCTACAACACTGCCTTCATCAATCTGCTTTGTCACCTCTTCAACAAACCCAGTCAAATTCGTACAATGCGAGTTCTCATGCAAAAAGCCACGGTGACTATCCCCAATCAATTCTTGCCTTGGACAATGCATGCAATTGGCTATCCCTCAGAATCCCCTCCAACAAGTCACCCATCACTGATGTCAGGCTCACTGGTCCAGAGTTCCTTGGGTTGTTGGGTAACTTTTTTATTTTCTAATGCCACTCCTCCATTGGTCCCTGTAAATTATCGGTGTAACCAGGTTGATGATATAACCAATGTTATAGTTCTCACATTGGGTCAGGGTCATCCTCGGAAGAGGTCAGGTTGATTTCCTTCATTTGTTAAAATAACAAATTCATGACGAAAACAAAGTTCCTCAAACTATGATGGAAAGGTGAATGTCAAACAGAATAGAATTTTTTTAAAAAATGTACATTGATATTTCCATTTCTGAAAAATCTGAGGAGCACAAACATACACAGACACACACACAGATACATATACAAAAATGTACACTCAAACACACATACAGACATATACACACAGACACACTAAACACATAAAAACACAGACACAGAAACACGGACACACACACAAGTATGCGCACAAACACAGACAGATGCATGCACCATATACCGTAAATAATTAGAGCAGAATAAAAGGCCATTTGGCCCATCCAGTCTACTGAGCTATTGACCATGGCTGACATGCTTTTCAAGCCAATTCTCCTACCTTCTCACAACAAGCCTTGATCCCATCATTAAGCATAACTTCTCTAGTTATATCCTAAAGATGCTAATGTGTCTGTGTGTCCGCGTGGGTCTGTGTGCATGTGTGTGTGTCCCAGTGTCCTGCCCTGTGCTCCAAGTTGGAGAGTGGGGTTTTAGCAGTTTTGAGGCACATCTTTGTAACTTGCTTAACTCTAGTTTTTGTACGTTCATGGAAGTGCTGGGGATGGTTTCCTGGAGGCTATGTTTTAAACTGCTGTGGAAATTCAGGAAGACCAGAGGCTTTGGTCCCAACTCTGGATGAAACATGGTGACTGAAGTTACAGCATCTGGATCTGCAACATGACCAACAAATGGAGCAAAGGCTGCAGAGAGGGGAATCCCTGTAAAATGGAACGACGGAATTGCAATCAGATCAGTCAAGGTTTTGAAGAATGTTGGAGCAGGATTGAATGGCTCACTCATGCAACTTATTCAGATATTTCTGTTAGTAACAAGCCGATTTCCCTTTTCTCCCAGTGTCCCAGATTGGTGAGTAGTGAGTCACCTCCTCCTGTTCCTGGGGAACAGAAATCTGGGGCCTCACTCGCCTCCAGATTTCCCTGTGTACCAGTCTCGAGCAGTTGAGCGACTGCCTCCTGTTCCTGTGTCCCAGTATCGAGCAGGTGAGTTTCTACTTCCTGTTCCTGTGTCCCAACCTCGACCAGTTGAAAGACTGTTTCCTGTCCCTGTGTCCCAGAATCGAGCAGTTGAGTGATTACCTCCTGTTTCTCCCTTTTCCTGAGCAGCAGTTTGAGTGCTCTGAATGATGTCACAAGGTTAAGAAAGGACTTGATGACGGGGAATTTCAAACTTGGAGCAGTATTGCACAAAAGTATCTAGAAACTTCACCACCAAATATTTTATGCAGCCCATCTGTTATTTTATTCCTGTCTCCTTTTATAAACAGTGTGAATCATATACAACAGTGCAGTGTTCCGACAATACTCCCACAAACAGGGAAGACAGATTAAAAAGATTAAAAGATTTATAGTCTATCCTTCAGCAACCCTCATCCATTCCATCCAAACCAATGCTGCATAAATCATTAAACAGTATATTGTAATGAATTAATACAGTAAATGTCACATTTTAACACCACAGTCACTGACTACAGCCCTGCACCTTTCACCAAGATCTTCTTCAGAAAGCACGCGAGCTGACTGACCACGTGATGCTGATGCAAAATTTCAGTTCACTCCAAGATATTGCCCGCGCGGTTTGAAATTAATTTCCTTCTAAATGTAGACTACAAATCCCACATTCAGGCTCAGTTTGAAGGCTTGCAGAGCGGATTATATTCCTGCTTTAGCTGAACATAGTGAGTGTGCATTTGGCAGACAGAGGAATCCTGAGGCTGGGATTTACTGTTCAGCTGGTGTCAGAGATGGACTCCCATAACAGTGAACGGGAGCTCACTTTATAGAGAAACTTTATAGAGAAAGGGGCCCAATTCAGTAATTGTGTTGCAGCGAAATTGCGTTTAATAAACACACCTATACTTGATAACTGCCTGTATATTAAATAGAGGATCAAAATTGATGGACCGATTTTATATGTGCTACGTTTAAACATGCTACAGGATATGAACACTATGTGGGGAAAACTGAATTGAGGAGATTTTCACCATGAATTAGAGTGAAGGATGCTCAGTGTGTTGAATGACCTACTCTTTTCCCAATGTTTCTGTGAAGTCTGTGGGAAAGCTCTGTAAATCCTGCCACCTGCTCTCAGATGTTAGGAATGAAATCTCTGCAGAGTCAACACGGTGGTATTTCCCGTTCCAATACTGTGGCTGGTGCCGGGTGATCGATACGGTTTTATCCTTTAAGACCCCAGAACAGTTTGATACAATAGAGTGCCTTGCTTGGCTGTTTCCGAGACCATTGAAGAGTGTTTCACATGTCTGTGTGTCTGGAGTCACGTTTAGGCCAGACGAGGAAAGCACAGAAGATTCACTTCCTGAAAGTACATTGTGGAAGGAAATTGGTGTTTACAATCGACTTTGGCTTCAAGGTCACTGTTAATGACTCTAGGTTTTACATCACGATATTTTATTAATTATAAAGTCCACCAGCTGCGATAGCATTAGCCTGGACTGGATTAGTAATCCAGTGACTTTTCCACAACAACACCATCTCCACATGGGGACCTATTGGAAACCACACTGAGCTGTTTATTTCTGGGCTGCTTGACAGCTCTGTCAAAAAGAACTCCCACCAATGTGACTATCGCGACGGGACTCAGGGCGTCGTAAATGGTTAGACTGTAGTTATTCCCTTGTTATAGGATTAGACATAGCTGAGTAAATTTCCACATTGCCAGGGAGATGTCAGAGTTGGAGCTGGAATAAAACAGCTTCCCCAGCGACACAGCTTGTTGTGCAGCACAAGTGTTGAGTCCCATTGCAGGAATGGGGTCAGGGCCCATTGCCTTTGTCGTATTTACTGTGTTCAGGTGTTTCTTCTTGTCACATGCAGCAAATCAGATCGATTAAAGACTGGCATCTGTGATTCTGCGGGTAGCATGGCGAAGGTGAGGTGGATCATCAACTCAACACTTCTGGCTGAGGACGGTGCAGACAATACAACCATGTCTTTTACAATCATGTACAGGGCTTTCTCATGATATAGGATAGAGATATTTATGGAGTCCTCTCCTCCAGTGAGTTGTTTAATAGTCCATCGACATTTATGTCTGGATGTGGCAGTCATGCAAGAGCTTAGATCTGATCTGTTAGTCTTGGGATCATTTCGCCCTCTGTATCAGGTGTTAGTCTTGCTGTTTCGAATGTGACCAGTCAAGTGCGGTAGCTTTAATGGATTGTTATCAGATTTAGGTACACAAGGTTCCGACCCTATCATGTTCACCCGCACTCGTCGCTGAACCTTGGATCAGCTTGATGTTAATGGTAGGATGAGGGTTTATCCTCGGAAAATGTTACGGATTGTAGTTGAATACAATTCTGCTGCTGCTGTGATTCTACCGCACCGCATGAATGCCCAATTTCAGCTCCAATTTGTTCAATTCAATTTGACTGACTATCCCCCAGTTCACACCAAGACCCATTCATCCATCAGCCACGTACTCAGTGTCTTAAACTGGCTTCTGATGTGGTAACACTTCCATTGTCCCATTCTCATTCTGCTCTCCCTGGTGTCACGCCTCCAATTTGTTACTTTACTCAAACCCCTTCACATACACAGCTGAATCTTTTCCATTCCCACAATGCCATCTTCTGTGTTTGATGTTTCTCTCCCTGACCATGATTAAGAGTTCTGCTGTGTCAGACACGCCAGCCTTAAGTAGTTTCAGATCAAGAAATTTGTGCACATTGCATTATCGGTCGTTTCCCAGTGCATGGCATTCTGTGTTAGGCAAGGCGTTTGAGCAGCTTTAACACACGTCTGTGCAACCTGTTCAAAAACAGAAATTGCTGACGAAAATCAGCAGGTCTGGCAGCATCTAGTGCAGTGAAAGCAGAGTTAATCTTTCAGGGCCTGTGAACCTTCTACAAAACTCCAATTTTCTCCAGCAATTTTTGCATTTTCATTTCCAGTATCCATAGTTACTTGTTTAATTGAAAATTTGTTCTGAGCTTATTCATTTCTAGAGAAGCTCAAAAGGTCTGGTATCATCTGCAGAGACAGAGAAACAGAGTTAGTGTTTCAAATCCAGTATGACACTTCTTCAGAACTGAAAAGGATTGGAAAATGAAATTGATAATCCCTTGACAGATGTGGGGAGTGGGTTGTCGGGTAAAAGAGAGTGTGGCAAAAGACAAACATGCTTTTAGTAGTGAAGAACAAGAAGATCATGTGAAGTAGCCTCATAATTAAAATGGGAATGGGGAAAAGGGGTCTCTCTGTGGAGTGGACGATAAAGAAGATACGAACACAAAAGGTCATAGGGAGGCCAGACGGTAGAATTTACAGAAACTGGAGAACAGGTATAATGGAGTCAGACTGTGAAGTTGTGAAATTGTACATTAATTCCGACAGGATGTAACGTCCTAAAGTGTAAAGTGAGTTTTTACTCGAGGTTGGATTGTGCTTCCTTGGAACATTGCAGCAACCCAGGGCGGAAATGTTAGCATGAGAGCAAGGTAGGTTATTGAAATGGGAAGCAGTGAGAAGGTCAGGGTTATTTCCACAGACAGAGTGGGAGTGTTCCTCAAAGCAGTCTCTGTTTGGTCTCGCCAATATAGAGAGACTGCGTTGTGAGCAGCAATGATAGGAGATCAGATTGAAAGTTTACAACTGAAATGCTGCTTCACCTGGAAGGTATGTTTGGTTCCTTGGACAGTGAGGAGGGAAGAGGTAATGAGCAAGTGTTGCAGCTTCTAAACTTGCATGGGAAGGTGCCATGGGGGGAGTAGGGAAGTGTTCTGGGTGATGGAGGGGACAGAGAGGGAATGGTTCCTGCGAAATACTGACAGTGGGCGGGAGGGGAAAATGGGTTTGGTGGTGCTGTCCTTTTGGAGATGGTGGAAATGGCATAAGATGATTATGTGAATGTGGATTCTAGTGCAGGAAGAAGTGTGGACAAGGAGGAATCTATCATTGTTCTGGTATAGAGGAGACGGATTGAGGGCAACACCGTGGGGGATGGGACAGTGACAGCCGAAGGCCCTGTCCATCAGAGCTAAGGGATTTCTGGTTTGAAGGAAAATGAGGTCACGTTAGACGCAGCTCACAAGAATATGGCACCACCAAACAGAAATAACAGAGATGAAGAAACATGAAGAATAGAGTCAGCCTCCTCTGATCATGTGTTCAACCAAATGCTGAAGTTCCAATATCTCTAATGACAAAGTTAGCATTAAGGCACTTTACCTGAATGCTCGTAGTATTCATAACAAAGCAGATGAACTAATGGCACAGATCATAGTGAATGATTATGATGTGGTAAGCATCACAGAGATGTGGTTACAGGGTGGGGGGGGTGGTCAGGACTGGCAGTTAAACCTCCAAGGACTTTCAACTTATCGAAAAGACAGGGACGTCGACAGAAGGGGTGAGGTTGCCTTGTAAGTTAAGAACAAAATTAAATCTATGGCACTGAATGACATAACGTCAGATGATGTGGAGTCTGTATGGGTGGAATTGAGGAACCACAAAGGCAGAAAAACGATAACTGGAGTTGTGTACAGACCCCCTAACAGTGGTCAGGACCAGGGACGCAACATGTACCGGGAAATAGAGAAGGCATGCCAGAAAGGCAAGGTCACAGTGATCATGGGAGACTTCAATATGCAGATGGACTGGTAAATAATGTTGCCAGTGGATCCAAAGAAAGGGAATTCATGGAATGCTTACAGGATGGCTTTTTGGAACAGCTTGTCATGGAGCCCACAAGGGAGCAGGCTATTCTGGACCTAGTGCTTTGTAACGAACCAGACTTTATAAAAGATCTAAAAGTAAGGGAACCCTTAGGAAGCAGCGATCATAATATGGTAGAGTTCAGTCTTCAGTTTGAAAGAGAGAAGGCAAAATCGGATGTAATGGTGTTACAGTTAAATAAAGGTAATTATGAGGGCTTGAGAGAGGAACTGACAAAAATAGACTGGAAGCAGACCCAGCGGGGAAGACAGCAGAGCAAAAATGGCAGGAGTTTGTGGGTATAATTGAGGACACCGTACAAAGGTTCATCCCCAAGAAAAGAAAGATTATCCGGGGAGGGATTAGACAGCCATGCTGACAAAGGAAGTCAGGAAATGTATTAAAGAAAAAGAGAGATCCTATAAAGTGGCCAAGAGCAGTGGGAAATCAGAACATTGGGAAGGCTACAAAACCAAACAGAGGATAACAAAAAGAGTAAGAAGGAAGGAGAGGATCAAATATGAAGGTAGGCTAGCCAGTGATATTAGAAATGATAGTAAAAGTTTCTTTCAATACATAAGAAACAAACGACAGTCAAAAGTAGACATTGGACCACTTCAAACTGATGCTGGAAGCCTAGTGATTGGAGATAAGGAAATAGCAGGAAAACTTAACAAGTACTTTGCGTCAGTTTCACAGTGGAAGACATGAGTAATTTCCCAAGAATTAAAGGGAGTCAGGGGGCTGAGTTGAGTATAGTTGCCGTTACAAAAGAGAAAGTGCTAGTAAAGCTAAAAGGTCTTAAAATTGATAAACCTCCTGGCCCCGATGGGATACCTCCTAGGGATTAGAGAGACGTGGCTCAGGGAATAGCAGAGGCATTGGTTGAGATCTTTCAAGAGTCACTGGAGTCAGGGAAAGTCCCGGATGATTGGAACATCTCTCTTGTAACCCCCTTGTTCAAGAAAGGATCAAGACAAAAGAGTGGGATATTATAGGCCAATTAGCCTAACCTCAGTTGTTGGTAAAATTCTAGAATCCATCATTAACGATGTGGTTTCTAAATTCTTGTAATAGCAGAGTCTGATTAGAACAAGTCAACATGGATTTAGTAAGGAGAAGTGATGCCTGACAAACCTGTTGGAATTCTTTGAAGACGTGACAAGTAGGTTAGACCAGGAAACCCAGTGGATGTGGTCTATCTAGACTTCCAAACGGCCTATGATAGGGTGCCACACGGGAGGCTGCTGAGCAAGGTGAGGGCCCATGGTGTGCGAGGTGAGCTACCCCTGGGATGGCTTGTGGACTGGCTGTCTGACAGAAGGCAGAGAGTTGGGATGAAAGGTTCTTTTTTGGAATGGCAGCCGGTGACAAGCGGTGTCCTGCAGGGTTCAGTGTTGGGGCCACAGCTGTTCACATTATATATTAATGATTTGGATGAAGGGACTGTGGGCATTCTAGCGAAGTTTGCCGATGATACGAAGTTAGATGGATAGGCAGGTAGTACTGAGGAAGTGGGGAGGCTGCAGAAGGATCGAGGCAGTTTGGGAGAGTGGTCCAGGAAATGGCTGATGGAATTCAAAATCAGCAAATGCTAGGTCTTGCACTTTGGCAAAAAGAATAAAAGCATAGACTACTTTCTAAATGGTGAGAAAATTCCGAAAGCCAAAGTACAAAGGTATCTGGGAGTGCTAGTCGAGGATTCTCTAAAGGTATACATGCAGTTTGAGTCCGTGATTAAGAAAGCGAATGCAATGTTGTCACTTACCTCAACAGGGTTGGAATATAAAACCACCGTTGTGCTACTGAGATTTTATAAAGCTCTGGTTAGGCCCCATTTGGAGTACTGTGTCCAGTTTTGGTCCCCACACCTCAGGAAGGACATACTGTCCAGCGGAGATTCACACGAATGATCCCTGGAATGGTTGGTCTAACATACGAGGAATGGCTGAGGATCCTGGGATGGTATTCATTGGAGTTTCGAAGATTAAGGGGAGACTTAATAGAAACTTACAAGATAATACATGGCTTGGAAAGGTGGACGCTAGAATGTTTTTTCCGTTAGGCGAGGAGACTAGGACCAGTGGACACAGCCTTAAAATTAAAGGGGGTCAATTCAGAACAGAAATGCGGAGACATTTCTTCAGCCAGAGAGTGGTGGGCCTGTGGAATTCATTGCCGCAGAGTGCAGTGGAGCCCGGGACGCTAAATGCTTTCAAGGCAGAAATTGATGGATTCTTGATGTCTCGAGGAATTAAGGGCTACGGGGAGAATGCGGGTAAGTGGAGTTGAAATGCCCATCAGTCATGATTGAATGGCAGAGTGGACTCGATGGGCCCAATGGCCTTACTTCCACTCCTATGTCTTAGAGTCTTATGGTTCCTCCTGAATGATTGAAAAGAACCAGGTATCTAAATTGAGGATATCTGCCTCACATCTGGTCTGAAGTGGAATGTCAAAGTAGACCCAGAGGAAGCTCACTGAGTATAGGTGAGCAGGCATTCAAGCAGATATCCCAAACCGCTCAGTAAGTATTATAGAACATAGAACATAGAAAGATACAGCGCAGTACAGGCCCTTCGGCCCTCGATGTTGCGCCGACCGAATCCTACCTAACCTACACTAGCCCAATAACTTCCAAATGCCTATCCAATGCCCGCTTAAATGACCATAAAGAAGGAGAGTTCACCACTGCTACTGGCATGGCATTCCATGAACTCACAAACCGCTGTGTAAAGAATCTACCCCTAACATCTGTCCTATACCTACCACTCCTTAATTTAAAGCTGTGTCCCCTAGTAACACCTGACTCCATTAGCGGTAAAAGGTTCTCAGTGTCGACCCTATCTAAACCCCTAATCATCTTATACACCTCTATCAAATCTCCCCTAAACCTTCTCTTCTCCAATGAGAACAGCCCCAAGTGCCTCAGCCTTTCCTCATAAGATTTTCCTACCATTCCAGGCAACATCCTCCTCTGCACTCGTTCCAATGCCTCCACATCCTTCCTATAGTATGGCGACCAAAAATGCACACAATACTCCAGATGAGGCCGCACCAGAGTCTTATACAGTTGCAACATGACCTCAGGACTCCGGAACTCAATTCCTCGACCAATAAAGCCCAGTACACCATATGCCTTCCTCACAGCACTATTTACCTGGGTGGCAACTTTCAGAGATCTGTGTACATGGACACCAAGATCCCTCTGCTCATCCACACTACCAAGTAGCCTACCATTAGCCCAGTAATCCATCTTCTTGTTACTCCTACCAAAGTGAATGACTTCACATTTAGCTACATTGAATTCCATTTGCCACATTTCTGCCCAGCTCTGTAACTTATCTATATCCCGCTGTAACCTACCACTTCCTTCCTCACTATCCACAACTCCACCGACTTTTGTGTCATCCGCAAACTTGCTTACCCAGCTTTCAAGCCCTTCCTCTAGATCATTTATAAAGATAACAAAAAGCAATGGTCCCAAAACAGATCCTTGTGGTACACCGCTCGTAACTGCACTCCAAGATGAACATAGTCCATCAACTACTACCCTCTGTCTCCTTCCAGCCAGCCAATTCCTAATCCAAACCTCTAATGTATCCTCAATGCCATACCTCCGAAGTTTTAGCATTAGCCTACCATGGGGAACCTTATCGAACGCCTTACTAAAATCCATATACACAACATCTACTGCTTTACCCTCGTCCACTTCCTTAGTCACCTTCTCAAAGAACTCAATAAGGTTTGTGAGGCACGACCTGCCCTTCACAAAACCATGCTGGCTATCCTTGATCACGTTATTCCTATCCAGATGTTCATAAATCTTATCCCTTACCATTCTCTCTAAGACTTTGCCCACCACTGAAGTCAGACTCACTGACCTATAGTTACTAGGGCTATCCCTACTCCCTTTCTTGAACAAGGGGACCACATTCGCTATCCTCCAGTCCTCTGGTACTATTCCCGTTGACAATGACGACATAAAAATCCAGGCCAATGGCTCTGCTATCTCCTCCCTAGCTTCCCATAGGATCCTAGGGTAAATGCCATCAGGCCCAGGAGACTTATCTATTTTCATCCTCTCCAATATTCCCAGAACCTCTTCCCTGCATATTTCCAGGCCATCCATTCTAATCATTTGTGACTCCATATTCACATCAGCAACAGTGTCCTGTTCCTGAGTGAATACTGATGAAAAGAATTGATTTAGTGTCTCTCCAATCTCCTCCGCCTCCACACACAACTTCCCACTACTATCCTTGACTGGACCGATACCTACCCTAGTCATCCTTTTATTCCTGACATACCTATAGAAAGCCTTTGGGTTTTCCCTAATCCTACCAGCTAAAGACTTTTCATGTCCCCTTCTCGCTTCTCTTAGCTCTCTCTTTAGATCCTTCCTGGCTACCTTATAACTCTCTATCGCCCCAACTGAACCTTCACGCCTCATCTTTACATATGCCGCCTTCTTCCCTTTCACAAGGGATTCCAATTCCTTACTAAACCACGGCTGCCTCACAAGGCCCTTTACACCATGCCTGACTGGTACATACTTATCGAGGACACGTAGTAGCTGCTCCTTGAACAATCCCCACATCTCATTTGTGTTCTTCTCTTGAAGCCTGTTTTTCCAATCCACACATCCTAAGTCATGCCTCACTGCATCATAATTTCCCTGCCCCCAGCTATAACTCTTCCCCTGCGGCGCACACTTATCCCTCTCCATCACTAAAGTAAAAGTCACCGAGTTGTGGTCACTGTCCCCGAAGTGCTCACCTACCTCCAAGTCTAACACCTGGCCTGGTTCATTACCTAGAACCAAATCCAGTATAGCCTCACCTCTTGTTGGCCTGTCTACATATTGTGTCAGGAAACCCTCCTGCACACATTGGACAAACACCGACCATTTAATGAACTCGAGCTATAGCTCTCCCAGTCAATATCTGGGAAGTTAAAGTCCCCCATAACAACCACCCTGCTACCTTCACTCTTTTCCTGAATCATCCTCGCAATATTATCCTCTACTTCTCTAGGACTACTGGAGGCCTGTAGAAAACACCTAACAGGGTGACCTCACCTTTCCTATTTCTAACCTCAGCCCAAACTACCTCAGATGGCAAGTCCTCTTCCATCGTCCATTCCACTGCTGTAATATTATCTTTGGCAAGTAATGCCACACCTCCCCCTTTTTTACCCCCATGTCTGATCCTACTAAAACATTTAAACCCTGGAACCTGCAACAGCCATTCTTGTCCCTGTTCTACCCACGTCTCTGTAATGGCCACAACATCGAAGTCCCAGGTAACAACCCACACTGCAAGTTCACCTACCATATTTCTTATACTTCTGGCATTGAAGTATACACACTTCAATCCACCCTTCTGTTTACAGGCACCCTCCTTCGAGATCGCTGCATTATTCATAACCTCCCTACACTCAAGGTCCTGTACCCTAAAGCTACAGTCCAGGTTCCCATGCCCCAGCGGAGTTAGTTTAAACCCTCCCAAAGAGCACTAGCAAACCTCCCCCCAAGGATACTGGTGCTCCTCAGGTTCAGGTGTAGACCATCCTTTTTATAGAGTTCCCACCTTCCCCAGAAAGAACCCCAGTTGTCCAGAAACCGGAATCCCTCCCTCCTGCACCATCCCTGTAGCCACGCATTTAACTGCTCTCTCTCCCTATTCCTCGACTCTCTATCACGTGGCACGGGTAACAAACCAGAGACTACAACTCTGTTTGTTCTAACTCTGAGCTTCCAACCTAGCTCCCTAAAAGCCTGTCTGACATCCTCACCCCTCTTCCTACCTATATCGTTGCTGCCAACGTGGACCGCGATCTTGGGCTGCTCCCTCTCCCCCTTAAGGACCCGGAAAACACGATCAGCGACATCACGTACCCTTGCACCTGGGAGGCAACATACCAAACGTGAGTCACTGTCGCCCCCACAAAACCGTCTGTCTGTACCCCTCACTATCGAGTCCCCAAGAACTATCGCTCTACCTTTCTCCACCCTTCCCTTCTGAGCAACGAGGCCAGGCTCCGTGCCAGAGGCCTGAACCTCGTTGCTTGCCCCTGGTAAGTCATCCCCCCCACAAGTATCCAAAACGGTATACTTGTTCTTGAGGGGAATGACCGCAGGGGGTCCCTGCATTGGCTTCCTCCTCCCACTCCCCCTCACTGTCACCCATCTATCTTGAACTTTCGGAGTAACTACTTCCCTAAAGCTCTGATCTATGACCCTCTCTGCCTCCCGAATGATCCGCAGTTCATCCAAATCCAGCTCCAATTCCCTAACACGGGCTTGGAGGAGCTGGAGATGGGTGCACTTCTTGCAAGTGTACTCAGCAGGGACGCTAATGGCTTCCCTCACCTCATACATGTTGCAAGAGGAACATTGCACTGCCTGTACTGCCATCCCTAAAAAAGCTAGCTTTCTTTAAAAAAAAACCTTAATGTAAAGAAACCAAACAAGCAAAACGCAGCACTTACCTGCTTCCCGCAACGGGTCTTATTATTTAGGTTAGAGGAGGAGGGCGGGTGGGAGGCTCTTCTGCCGAAGTGCCTCGGGTTACTCGCCTGCGCGTTTAAATAGAGAAAAACCCTACCCAGGTAACCTAGCAACACAAGCCTCCGGGTCTACCCGGCGTTTTTTTTAAAAAAAACTTTTTAAATTTTTCTGTTCAAGAAGAAGAACTCAGTAAGCAGATGAACCACCCATGATTGACAAAAGCTCTCAAGGATACTATTGATGAGCATTAGTGGAGGGCCAGATTTATAAAGTTTATTTCAGTGACCATCAGCTGATGTTAGGCATGAATTTCAGCTGTACTTCCTGATTTACTCCACAGAAAACACTGTGATTGCTGCTCCATCCTCTTCTCTGCTCGTCTCCCCTTCCTGATTCCAGGTTCTTCTTCTCAAATTACAGAGTACATTCTCTCACATTATGGTCCCTACCCACTTCACCTGAAACTCTCTGATCAAGTCTACCTACTCTGCTGTAGCATCAAGCTGCGTTTTGTGCCTCCACTTTGCTCTGGTCTCAGTATGGGTTGGCCTCACCATTCATGCTGTTTTACACCACCCACTCACATCTCATTCTGGAAAGTTTCCTTCTTGGAGTAAACCTTATTGAAAATAACTCTCCCCCTTTGCTCAGAATTCACACTGTGATCCAAATTTCAAAACTTATACTCAGTCTTCATCTCACTCTGCTAAAGGTCGACGGTGACCGTGTGGTACAAGAATTCCCCTTCTTATATGGTTCAGGCCAGAGATGTGTTTTCACTGTATTTGGACACGATTTGGACAAAGCAGTTCAGGTGTTTGACCTCTTATTGTACTCGTAAGAGTTTCCTGCTGCTTTCGTACTGTAACATGGAGAAAAACGAATCACAGTAGGAAGCTTGGGCTGAGTGTTATTTACCTGTCATTTGAATACTGGCTCAGATTTGCAGTGCTTATCTTTAAAAGCTTGTTCGTGAAGTTAGTGTAAGATAGCGTGTAGGAGGTTGAGGGATAACATTGTAGAAGTTTATAAAATCATGAGAGGTTTGAATGAGTGACCAGCCAAGGTCTTTTCCACGGGATGTGGGAGTTCAACCATAGAAGGCATAGGTTTAAGGTGAAAGAGGGAAGATTTTAAATGGACGAAGGGTCAATATTTTCACGCAGAGGGTGATGTGTGTATATGGAATGAGATGTCAGAGGAAGAGAGCTACAATATTTAAAACTCATGAATGGGAAAGGCTTAGAGACATATGGACAAAATACAATCAGATGGGACTAGTTTAGTTTGGAAAACCTGGTCAGCATGGACAAGCTGGACCAAAGGGTCTGTTTGTGCACAATATGACTGTATGAATCTAGAAACCGAGGAAAAGGGGAGAAAAGACATGATGCAGTAAATTGGCAAGAAATACAAAAACAAGCAGCACGAGCTTTTCAGCGCATTTTAAAAAATAGTTCAAGATGAGTGTGCAACCTTAGGTGAAATTAAGTAGAAAAGTATAGTTGAGGATAATTGAAGGGTGTGACTGAAGAATTGGCTACAGGGAGCAGACAGATAATTTACACCCATAATTTACATCTTTCCTCACAGGGGAAGGCACAGTAAGTATTTCAATGATGTAATCAAAATGGTAATTGGAGGGAAGTTCTTGAAACATCTCGAACAAAAGGAACAAGCATTTTTCTAACAAATAAGACTAAGAGTAGACAAGCCAGCAGTAATTCATAGCTGGTTTTAAAAGAAATGGTCACAGTCTTGGGATCATGGCGTCCTCTCTATCAGATGTTAGTTCTGCTGTTTATTAATGTAAGCAGTAAGTGCGATAGCTTGAATGGGTTGTCGTCAGGTTTGGATACACACGGTTCTGACCGTGGCATGTTCACCCACACTCATCACTGAACCGAAGATCAGCTTCATGGTAATGGAAGACTGAGAGATTATATTGTGGGTAAATATAATTCTACTGTTGCTGCAACTACAGCTGCTATGATTTGCAGAATCACGTGAATGCCCAGTTTGAGCTGCAATGCCTGCAATACAATTCTGCTGCCTGTCCTCAATTCGCACAGGGGCCCAGTCACACTTCTCCCCTGTACACAGTGCACTATCACGGTTTATGATGTGGGAATGCTTCCTTTTTTAAAAATTCTCATCTTGTTTGGGTATCTTCATGATGCCATGCCTTCAATTTGTCGCATTCCTCAAAAGTATTTCACGTTTTCACTTGAATTTCTTCCCCTCTGGTAATGCCATCTTCTGTTTAAAGCGAATGTGTTTCCCTTTGTTTCTCTCCATGATCATGATTAAGAGCTCTGTAGTGCTAGTGATGACAGCCTTATGTAGTTTCAGAGCAAATGAATTTGTATACCTTGCGTTATCATTCACTTCCCGGTGAATGGCGCTCCATGTTGGAAAGGGCGTGTGAGCAGCTTTGACACACATGTTTGAAACTTGTTCAAAAGCAGAAAGTGCTGAAGACACTGACAAGTCTGACAGCATCTGTGGGTGAAAGCAGAGGTAATCTTTCGGGTTCTGTGACTGTTCCTCAAAGCACCCAGTAAGTCCAACAATTTTTGTTTTTGTTTCAGATTTCCTGTATCCAATGATCTTTGCTATATTGAAAATGTATTCTGTAAACTTTCATTTTTGAAGAAACTCAGGGGTCTGGCAACATCTGCAGAGACAGAGAAATAATGTTAATGTTTCAAGTTCAGTGTAAATCTTCTTCAGACGTATAAAAGATTGGAAAGTGAGCGTTTTAGTATCTTGGCAGAGGTGGGAAAGAGTGTTTGGAGGCCCAGTGTGAGAGACAAATGGGCTTTAAATTGTGGTGAAAGAGACACAGATATATAATGGGTGTAAATTAATGTGTAAATATTAGAAATTGATTGTCTCTGTTGAATGCAACATAAACAAGACAGGAACTTAGGGAGCCCAGGAGGGAGAGTGTACGGAAAATGGAGAACAGCCACAACGGGTTCAGGCTGTGAATTTATGGAATTGAACATTAACTCCTACAGACTGTAACGTATCAAAGTGTAAAGTGAGGTGTTACTCGAGCTTGCGTTGTGCTTCATTGGAACATGTAGCAACATGCACTTTCGGAGAATCTCTACAGTGTGAAAACAGGGCCTTCAGCCCAACATGTTTATACTGACCCTCCAAAGAGTATGCGAACCTATCCCATTCTCTACCCTAATACTATACATAGACCCTTGACTATTGCACTTAACATTAACATACCTGAACACAATTGGCAATTCAGCTTGACCAGTTCACCTAACCTGCACAACTTTGAACTGTGACAGGAAACTACAACACCCAGAGGAAATCGAACCCAGTTCCCTGATGTTGTGAGGCAGCAGTGCAAACCATTGAAATACTGTGCATTCCAGGACCGTAATATCATAATGCCAAAACTCTATACGAGCCATTCGGACCATCAAGTCTGCTCGGCCGTTCGATCACGACTGTCAGATTTTCAACCCCATTTTCCTGCTTCCTCTCCGTAATCTTTGATCCCCTTGTCAATCAAAACTTATCTGAGTATGTTTTAAATATACTAAATAGAACAAAGAACATAGAACAGGACAGGCCCTTTGGATCACGATGTTGTCCTGAGATTTAAACCTTATGTAAACTGTAGTAATTTAACCTACACACCCCTCAACTCACTGCTATTCATGTGCATGATCAACAGTCGCTTAAATGTCCCCAATGACTTTGCTTCCACCATCAGAGCTGGCAGCGCATTCCATGCTTTCACAAATCTCTGCACAGAGAACCTACCTCTGACGTCTCCCTTTTACCTTCCTCCTAATATCTTCAAACTATGACTTCTCGTACTAGTCAATCCTGCCTGGGGAAAAGTCTTTGGGTTTTGACTCTATTCCTCTCATTATTTTGTACACCTCGTTCAGCTCTCCTCCCCTCTCCTTGTCTCCAGAGATAAAGATCCAAGCTCGTTCAACCTTTCTTCATAAAGCAAGCCCTCCAATCCAGGCAGCATCCTGGTAAACCTTCGTTGCACACTCTCCAAAGCCTCTGAGCTTTCCAATAGTAGGGCATCCACAACTGGACACAATATTCCAAGTGTGGTCTCACCAGGGCTTGTAGAGCTGCAGCAAACTTCGTGGCTCTTAAACTCGATCCCCCTATTAATGAAAGCCAAAACACCATATGCTTTCTTGACACCCTATCCATTTGAATGACAACTTTGAGGGATCTATGCACTTGCGCACCCAGGTCCCTCTGTTCCTCCACACTGCCAAGAATCCTGTCTTTAATGCTATATTCAGGTTTCCAATTTGACCTTCCAAAATGCATCACTTTGCATTTATCCAGGTTGAACTCCATCTGCTATTTCTCAGCCCAGCTCTGCATCCTGTCTATGTCACGTTGCAGCCTACAGTAGCCCTCTATACTATCGACGTCACCTCCAACCTTTCTGTCATCAGCAAAGTTACTAACCCATACCATAACCTCCTCATCCAAGTCATTTATAAAAACTACAAAGAGCAGAGGTCCAAGCACACAGCCCTGTGAGGTCCCTCTCAACACTGTCCTCCAAACAGAAGACTTTCCAGCTACAACCACTGTCTGCCTTCAGCCAACCAGCAAATTCTGAATCCAGATAACCAAATCTCCCTGTATCCTATACTTCATGACTTTATGAATGAGCCTTGCATGGGGAACCCTATCAAAGACCTTGCTGATGTCTACATGCACCACACCCACTTCTCGACTGTTGTCAACCTAGCTTGACACCTCCTCAAAGAAATCAATAAGATTTGTCAGGCAAGACCTGCCCCTCATGAAGCCATGCTGACTGCCTTTAATCACACAATGCTTTGCCAAATAGTCATAATTCCTATCCCTCAGAATTTTTTCCAAACTTTGCTGACCGGTGACGTAAGACTGACTGGTCTGTAATTGCCAGGGATTTCCCGATTACCCTTCTTGAAATAAAGAACAACATTCGCCCCTCCTTCCAATCCTCCAGTACGACTCCTGTGAAGAGTGAGGAGGCAAATATCCTCACCAGCGGCTTAGCAAACTTTTTTCTTCCTTCCCGGAGCAGTCTAGGATAAATCTGGTCTGGCCTTGGGGACGTATCCATCTTAAAGTTTCCCAAAATTGAGAGCATATCTGTTTAATCAATCTTGATCTGTCACAGCTCCTCTAAGTTTCATTTACAATAAGTTCCCTTTCCTTGGTGAAAATCGAAGCAAAAAACGCATTTAGGGTTTTCCCTATCTGCTCAGACTCCAAGCATAAGTTCGCTACGCTAATCCTGGTCGTATGAGAAAAATGCCTTTAGATTCTCCCTAATCCTTCCTGCCAAGCCCTTTTCATGCCCCATCATGGCTCGCCTCAGTCCATTTCGAGCTCCTTTCTAGCAAGCCTGTAATCCTCTAAAGCTGTGCTAGATCCTTGCTTCCTCCATCTTACGTAAGCTGCTTGCTTCCATTTTATGAAACGTTCCTCTGTTCTCGTCATCCAAGGTTCCTTAATCTTACCCTTTCTTACCTGTCTCAGAGGAACACATTTGTGTATCACTCGCAACAAGTACTCCTTAAACAGTCTCTGCATGTTTGTTGTGCCCTTTCTGTGGAACAATTTCTCCCAGTCTGTACTTCCCAACTCCTGTCTGATAGCATCACAATTTCCTTTTCCACAATTAACTATCTTCCCTCGGAAACTGCTCCTTTCACTCTCGCAGACTGTGCTACATTTGAGGCAGTTGTGACCACTTTCACCAAAGTGGTCTCCCACCGTGAGTTCTGACACCTGTCCTGGCTCGTTGCCGAGCACTAAATCCAAAATAGCCTCTCCCCTCGACGGTCTGTCTACATACTGAGCAAGGAAACCCTCTTGAACACACCTGACAGAAACGGCTTCATCCACACCATCTGCACTTAGGAGGTTCCAATCGATATTGGAAAAGTTGAAATCAGCCATTACTATAATCCTGCTACTTTTGCATTTTTCCAGAATCTGCCCTCCTATCAGATCTTCAATCTCTCTACTGTTGTTAGGCCGTCTGTAGAAAATCCCCAAATGTAGTGACTATTCCCTTGCTGTTCCTAACTTCCATGCATACTGACTCAGTAGACAAACCTTCCTCAACAACCTTCATTTCTGTAGCTGTGACGCACTCTTTGATTAACAATTCCACAACTCCTCCCATTTTCCACCCACCCTACTCTTTTTTAGATTAGATTACTTACAGTGTGGAAACAGGCCCTTCGGCCCAACAAGTCCACACCAACACTCCATAGAGCAACCCACCCAAATTCCCCTACATTTACCCCTTCATCTAACACTACGGGCAATTTAGCATGGCCAATTCACCTAATCTGCACATTTTTGGATTATGGGAGGAAACCGGATTATCCGGAGGAAATCCACAGGAAAAGTTTGCAAAATCCACACTGATGGTTCCCCGAAGTGAGAATTGAACCCGGGTCTCTGCGCTGTGAGGCATTGTGCTACCATGCTGCCCCAAAACATTTTTAAACGTTCTAAACCCTGGAACATCAATCAACCATCCCTGCTCTTGTGAAACCTACGTCTCCGTTATGGCCACGGCATTGTTTCTCCAAGTACTGATCCATGCTCTAAGTTCGTCACTCTTATTTCAGACATTCCTTGCATTAAAGCAGACGCACTTTAACCGATTCCTTTGTTTCATCACGTGAGAAACCTTCCTGATGGATTCAATATATCCTATCACTGTCCCGTTTGCAACTAACCCCCTTTCAGACACGTGGTCTTGTTCCTATCCCCCTGCCAAACTAGTTTATACCCGCCAGAATCACAAAAGCAAATCTCCCAAACAGGCTATTTCCCCCCCTCCAGTTCAGGTGCAACCCGTCCTTCATGTACAAGCCCCACCTTAGCCAGAATGTATCCAGATGGTCTAGGTATCTGAAGCCCTCCCTCCTCCACCAGCCTCGCAGCCATGTGTAAAGCTGCATTCGCTGACTGTTCCTCATCTAACTAGCTTGAGCATCTGGTAGCAAACCTGAGATCTCTACTCTACTCATCCTGCTCTTCAGCTTCCAAACTAACTCTCTGTAGTCAATTTTCAGACCCTCAGTCCCTTTCCTGGCAATATCATTGGTGCCAAATGATTTGGTTTCCACAGCCGTCTGTGGTAAGGAATTCCACAATTTCACCACTCTCTGGCTAAAGACATTTCATCTTATCTCCGTTCTAATGGGTTTTCCCTTTTCTCTAAGCCTGTGTCCTCCTGCCAGTGCAAATGTCCACCCAACTTTGTCTGTATCAAGGTCATTCAGTATTCTGTAAGTTTCAATTGGATCCCCCCCTCATCTTTCTAATCTCCATCGAGTACAAACCCAGGCTCATCCAACATTCATCATGTATTAACATTTTGATTTCTGCTGAATCTTGTCTTGACACACATCAAGGCTATTACATCCTTATTGAGGTATGAGGCATAAAACACTGGAAATGTGGTCTGACCAGAGCCTTAGAAAGGCTCAGAATCTCCACCATTATATCTTACTGCTCTCAAGATGAATGACAACATTGTATCTGCCTTCTTAACCACTGATTCAACCTGCAAGTTTATCTTAGGCGAATCCGGCGCTTGGAATCCCAAGCCACTTTGTTACTCAGATTTCTAAAATTTTTTCCCATTTAGTAAATAGTCCGTGCCTGTATTCTTCATACCAAAGTGCATGGCCTCACACTCTCCCACATTGTATTCCATCTGCTACTGCTTTTCCCATTCTTCTAAACTGTCGAAATCTTTCTGCCGGCTCCCTGCCTCCTCAATGCTATATGCCCCTCCAACTATCTTTGCATTATCTGCAAACGTATTCAGAATGCCTTCTGTCCCACCACTCAGATCATTAACTTAGAAAGTGAAATGTTTTGGTCACAACATTGACTGTTGTGGAACACTGCTAATCACTGGCTTCTATCATGAGAGGGACAATTTTATCCTCACTATGCCTCCTGCCAGACAGCCAACCTTTTATCCATGCTAGTATCTGGCCTCTGATACCCTGGGTGCTTATCTTACACTGCAGCCTCCTGTGTGGTACCATATCAGAGGCCTTCTGGAAGTTCAGATAAGTAACTGTCTCTGGTTCAACGCGTCGTTACCTCCTCAAAGAATTCTCATTATCCTGAGAGCAATGTAGGTTATTGAAATGGGGAGCAATCAGAAGGAAAGGGTCATTCCTACAGACAAAGTGGAGATGTTCCTTAAAGCAGTTTCTGTTTGGCTCACTAATGTAAAGGAGACTGCATTGTGAGCAGCAATGACAGGAGACTGGATTGAAAGAGTACAACTGAAATGCTGTTTCACCTGAAAAGTTTGTTTCGGGCCTTGGACAGTGAGGAGGGAAGAGGTGAATGGGAAAATGTTGCAGCTTTTGCATTTACATGGGAAGGTGCCATGGGGTTGTGGGGAAATGTTCGGGGTGATGAAGCGTGCCACAGAAGGAATGGTCCCTGTGAAATACTGACAGTGGACGAGAGGGGAAAATATTTTTGATGATGCTGTCCTGCTGGAGGTGGTGGAACTGGCGGAGGATGATTCTGTGAATGCAGTTTCTAGTGCAGAAGGAAGTGAGGACAAGGGGAGATATATCATTGTTCAGGGAAGGAGGGGATGGAGTGAAGGCAGAAGTGAGGGAGACGGGACAGTCACAGCTGAAGGCTCAGTACATCAGAGTGAGGGGATTTCTCGTTTGAGGGAAAAGGATGACATGTAGGAAGATTCCCACTGGAACGTGACATCTTCGTATAGAAATCACAGAGCCAGAAAAACTGAGAGAATGAAGTTACTCTCCATGTGTTCAGCCACATGCGTAGGTGCTCCCTGAATGACTGAAAAGAGCCAGGCACTTTAAATGCAGATTTATGTAATATATCTGGTCTAATATGGAGTGTGAAAATAGACACAGGTGAAGGTCAGCAGATGTATGGAGGATGGGGGCAAATTTAAGCTGGTACTGCTTAATAACGCTCAACGATTATTGACTCTGGTCAAAAAGAAGATGATATGAAGATGTGAAGATGAACCATCCACGATGCACAAAGACTGTGAAGGATACCAATCAATCACAAACTGAAAAATTCAAATTGGTGAGTTCTAGCGTCGGCCACATTTGGGAAGTTTACTTTTGGAACCAGAAGCAGATTGGATAAAACAAAATACAAACAAATATAGTACAAAACTGGCAAGAAATATGAAATAAAAACTAGCCACAGAAGTTTTCCCATATCGAATAAAAAACGTTCATGATGTTTTCAGGGAACAGGCAGAGAATTTAACACAGTATTTTACATATTTTCTCTCAGGGGAAGGCACAACGAGTTTCAATATTAGAAACAAAATTATAGTCAGATGAAAGTTTTGCACTGTCTCTAACAAAACGAACAAGGCTTTTCTCAAACAGAAAAGACCAAGGGTAAACAGCTCATCAGCAATTCAAAGCTGGTTTTAATAGAAGTAGTTACAGAGTGACTGGTGGCTCTGTGTGAAATATTTCATAACTCTCGGGATTACAGGAGTGTTCCAGTGAAACTGGCGAAACTCCAAAGTGACGCCTGTCTTCAAGAAGAGAGTGAGTTTTCAAGTGTTTAGGTTCTCCCTTTGTCTGAATAGTGAAGCATATTTGAGAGGATTAATAGCCTCATGATACACTTTCATCCTGAGTGATTTAAAAAAAAGTAAACCTCTGCTCCTTCCTCTAATGCGTTACATACTGGGGGATGAACATTTTGCTAACGTTGAATTATTTTGAAAATTATCTGGAACGTTGTATAAACGACATCATCCAGAGAATTATAGAAACTGTACTCCAAAGAACATTTTATAACCATGTTGGGGTTTTGTGTAGGGGTGTGTGTGTGTGTGTGTGAGAGAGAGAGAGAGAGAGAGAGAGAGAGAGAGAGAGAGAGAGAGAGAAAGAGAGAGAGAGAGACACACACAAGGTGCTGCATTGCAGTGGTGAGAGTGATGCAGTCTTATTCTGGGGAAGGCACTAACAAATATACAGTGACTGTGAGACAGTAGACAGAATACGATGACTCTTATCCTGACAGAGCGGGGAAGGTGCTTTTCCAGTATTGCTAGACTTTTCTTGGACCGCAGATACTGCACTGAGCTGGGTGGTGTCTGGTGGATCGGCTCTCTCTGGGAAGAGAATGGTCCCCCTCTGTACTAGACTATTCACCAGGAACTCCGTGCCTCTGTCGACAAGTGTAATTTCCCCTTATCTGCCATGCTCAGTAAATTATGCAGGGCAGTTCCAAACTGAGAAAGTTCATCCATATGGCCATTGGCCTTTAAGTGATGTCAGCAATACCAGGGATCACTGAATATCCAGGGGCATCCGGGAGATGGTGTGTACCTCCAGCCATGATGCGTGGTAGAATCGGGCTGATATTGATTGAGGGGGGCACCATGGAGTGGGGTGGATAGTTAATGAGGTGAGTTCGATAAGATCACACCAGGAAACTAGCTCTGCCTCGTGCAGACAACCCCTCTGTCACACTCAAGAAAAATGGCACCGAGACAAATTATTGTTCGATTCAGCCCAATGAGTCGAAGACTCTGCTGATCCTACTGCCAGTTACAACACTGCAGGACAAATGCTTGTCCAAAACTCTCCATCATCTTAACTTACACCAATATCCTGCTCACCCATCATTCCTAGAAATAGTGGCCTATATTGCAAGATGCTATCGAAATGTTTTCATTTCACAATTTTGAAACCTACCATCAGATTCTTCTCTGAAATTCTCTCTCAATCTCCCCTCTCTTTTAACCAAGCTCCTCCCATTTGTTGATATTTAAACTGATTTCCCTGCCATCTCTCGCTGGCAATGAGTTTCACACCCAGAGTACTCCTGTGTCATGCCACAACGGAGATATGGAGCTGTAAATGGAGGGAGCTGCACATCCTGTCACTTCCAGCATGAGCTGCATGTTTCCCCACGCTGGGCAATGGTCTAACATAGTGTTACTGACCAATGCAGTGATTGGTGTACACAGCTGTGTATGCTGGGAAGGTAACTGCTCCAGGTTAATGGATAAATTCACTGCTATTCGCTGCACAGCTGCCCATACTGCACAGATATCCAGTCCGTGTATATAGAACAATGACTTTGTGTGTTCTGCACAGCGCCCTGTGCTGAACAGATCATCTAGTCCAAGTTTATAGATTAGTGCACTGTTGAACACATAAGTAGTGAACTAGTGAGTTCTAAACAGTGTTCGATCCAGGACGGATTGGTGAGCAGTACACTAGCCTGGTCTACGCAGTACTTCATGCTGAGCAGGTATCTCGTCTGGCCTTACACGTGTCCGGGCTGGATCTGAGAGGTGGATTGAGTATCCGATATAATTCCTGACATGATTATCACTCCTCCAGCTCGGCCCATTCCGCAGGTAAATGTGAGATGCCGTGTTTGAGATAGAATTTACTTGGTCAAAATATTCAACATTAAGCAAAACACAATTTATTCGAACACTGTCGACAAAAGACAACAAAAGGAGGAGGAATTTGCAATAACATAATTCTGTTGGAAAACTTAGCAGAATAATAGTTTATTTAACTACTATACACTAACTGCTCCAACATGGTATCATCCAATAAGCACACAAATGGCAAAAAACAAATGCAGGAAACAGATTGGCTGACATGCAGTTCTCCAATCCAGGAGGAAAGAACATCAAAAGACAGTTCCAAGAGAAATCACAGAGACAGTGTGCAGCACCCGGGAGAGAATTACTGCCTTCCAACTCTGCTGAGACTCCAGCAATAACTGGCAAAAGGTAAAGCTAAGAATTCTGGTTCTGTGAGATTTGACGATCACTCCACAGGACCTGGCCACGGCTGCAAGAACACAGGGAATGGGCTGTACCTACATCATCTATGGCTCTGTACGTGCCCCTCAAAAATGCCTAAAGCTACCTTAGCCGTTTAATGCTGGACAGACAAAAGTCAAAGTTAAATATATATATAAATAAAATGAAAAGATGCAGCAGGCCTGGTGATCAGACACAGGCGGCCTCGGGAGCCCAACAATTCCTATACTGACAAAACACAGCAGATTAATTGAGCTTGTGAAGAGAAAGAATTATGTGTCTCCCACACCTCTAAGTTTACAACTGGAGATGTGCCATGAGCCCAATAATCAGCGATATCAACATCCCAGCCACACCAAGGATTATTGTGATATATCAGAGTTGCCGTGAAATGGGTTAACTGGAGCTCTTTGTTCAGTGACTGTGATTAATATTAGTCTTCCTGGACCTAACTGGGTCACTGGAGGATTTCCCGCTTCCATAATTAGGGACTTCTTTCAACTTGTTATGCCATAATATTCACCGCAGAATCAACCTCACCAAGATTGGGATCAGCAGCTACAGAGAAAAGAGAGAGAAATCAAAATCTGAGAACATTAGAATGGTCCAGCAATGGATTTTAATCTGAGAACATTAGATTGGAATGTTCCAACAATGGATCAGAATCCGAGAACATTAGACTGGAATGTTCCAATAATGGATCAGAATCTGAGAACATTAGGCTTGAATGTTCCAACAATGGATCAGAATCTGAAAACATTAGGCTGAAATGTTCCAACAATGGACAAAAGTTTATCCTGGAGTCTTTACTTGCTTTCTCAGGATTGGCCATGGTTAGAGTTGCGGATACGAGCTGTACTGACGATTATTCAAGCTGGGTACTATCCCATCCTTGCTATTATTGGTGTTCCTGGTAAGTCTATCTCTGTCAATTCTATAAATTATGCTGAATGTTATTGCTATTCTGGTTGATTATATTTGACAAATACATAAACTTACAGTCACAAACGCCACTTACTATTCATGCATTTCCAAACTACTTAATCACAAACATCTGAGAAGGAATAAGACTGTTCAGAACCTTGAGTCTCCTTTCTACCGTGAGCTGTTTTATGTCTCCATATTCTCTCTGTGATCGAACCTGTCGAAACCCAGCTACTTAATATATCCCCAATCTCCAACTCCGCCTGAGTTCTGTTACTGACTTCACCATCATCTACACATTTGTTCACGACAGATTCTATGGCTCCAATTCCCTTCTGACCTTTTTTCCAATTACAAATAGTTTGACCACAAACTTGCTGTTGTCTCTACAGTAACTTCACAACAGGGACTCTGTATCACAGTATTAATGTCACTGACTGTGTAATTCAGAGGCACAAGTTATGTCTCTAAAAGCATTGTTTGAAATACTACCACAGTCGATGACTAAATTTAAATTCCAATGACAAAAATTGGAATGAAACCTAATTTCACTCATGGCAACCATAAACCATCCGGATTTCTTTTCCTTTTTTATTGATAACCTTTGGTAAAGAAACCTAACATTTTTGCCCTGTCTGAACTAAGTGTCACTTCAGATCCACAACAATATGGTTGCCTCCATATTGCCTTGACAAATGGCCACATGGTCAAGGACAGTTAGGATGGACAACAACTTCTGCCCTTGCCAGGAATGCTGACATCCCTGGAAACAACAACATTAAAGGTGAAATAACCAAGGAAATATGGATGATGGAGATCTGAAATAAAATTCTCCACCGTCTGAAAGAATGTTGGAGAATCTCAGCAGGTAAAGCAGTCTTTTGGGAGAAACACAGATAACGTTTCGAGTTCAGTGACCATATCAAAATTGAACGTAACTGGGAAATAATATTATTATATCAAGGATGGCTGGAAGGGTGAACGGGAGATTTGTGTTGAGTGGATCATGTACAGCAAGAGAGAATGAGAGAGAGATAGCGAGAGAGAGCGAGAGAGAGAGGAAAAGCAAGCAAATTGATTCCTAATAATGGACTGGAAGGAAAATATAATTGGAAGTTATTTTAACTTTTTCCCATTTCGCATATTCCTGAATATCATATCTATTACGGGATGTCCCTGCGTAATGTGAGTTTTGTTCCCTCTATCTTTCATCTCTGAGTGTCGTGTACTTATATTTGCTGAAATATAGAGAAATGTAATATTACATTGTTAACTGTTCCTTTGGAGAGAGAAACTGTTACTGTGCGACTGTGTGGAGATGTAACAGCTTTCTCAGCCCGGAAAAGAAATGGAGGAGACCGAGGCATTTTGAACACTGAATGGCTTCACCATGGGTGTGGGGTATTGACTTGCTGCTGTCTTTGGAAACTCAGTAGAGTTTCTGTGGATGGTGTTCTCAGGTTTGTGTTGTCAGCTGCTGGGTTCATTTATGGAACCCCGAGAGTCTGGGGACCCCACTCTGGACACTGAATTTACACAGTGTCTGGGTCCATGGAAACAAACGGAGCTGAGACTACATAGAAGTAAAGCTCTGTTAACATGGAGGAGCCGGGCACTGTACTATCCTCTCTGGGATTTCCAGAAACATTTGTTTAAGCTGGACCCATTCCAGGTGTAAAGTGTAAAACCAGCTTGTTTCAAAAATGAGGTGGTCACTGAGTTGTCTCCCTTCCTTCAGTATAAACTATAGCCTCACACCAGTGACAAGGACTGTGCTGACAATCACGATGAAGTAAACTGGATTGATTCTGGAACTTGCGAGGCATGAGCGGTAATATATCCACCATCTCTGAAGTGCAGTCCTCCAATGTATTTACGAGTTGTCAGAAATTATCTGCCTGCTGAGAGGAATGCATTGGTCCCATATCCACAGGGGAAGTTACAAAAACTAACTTCTAGAAATACGAGGGAACAGAGTGACCAGTAAAAATGGGAAATTGCAAGAAATCAGAATAAATGAAGAGTATGTTTTTGAAAATCTAATTGAATTGAAGTTTTATCATTTGCTGCATCTGATGAACTGCATCCCAGAGTTTTGAGATGAGAACAGAACTAGTGAAAGAATTATTGATTATTCTTCAAAGCCGGTTAGATTCTGGCAAACGATGCTGCCGACTTGAAAACAGCTATCGGTAAGCTTAAATATTTAAAACAGAATGGAGAGCGAAAACAGAAAACTAAACAGCTTGATGTCTTATGAAGAAACCGTGACGGAGCGATGGCTTTTCTCACTGAAGGAAAAATAGATGAGATGTGACTTGATAGAGGTGTGCAAGATGATGAAAGGCATGGACAGAGTAAATAGCCAGAAGCATTTTCCCAGGGCAGAAATGTCTATCACTAGGTGGCATATTTTTAAGGTAATTGGAGGAAGGTTTCGAGGAGATATCAGAGGTAGGTTCTTTACACAGAGAGTGGTGGTTCTGTCGAATGCACTGCCAGCGGTGGTAGTAGCGTCAAATATGTGAGGGAAACTTGAGACTCTTGGATAGGCACATGGAACAAAGTGAACGGCTGCATGTAGGTTAGACTGATCTTAGAGTAGGATAAACGGTGCAACTTCGAGGGCTGAAGGTCCTAACTGCATGCATTCGGGTAGAACTCTGAGCTCAAAAACTGCATGAATTCATGTAAAACTCCGTTATCTCACTTTTTAGATTAGAATCAATCTAAACATCATGGCATAGACAGAAAACACAGGGGACCAGCACCTTCACCGTATTGTCTAGCTATCGCCATTGTTAACAGTTAACCTGAGGATGCAACTTTAAAAAAAAGGTTTGTGATTTACATATGAAAGAAGTGAAATTATCATGGTAATCTAACAGATGAAAGGCTTAACAATCAATTTTTCACGTATAATTTCAGTTAAATCACACTGCAAATTTCTGCGATAAATTCTGTGTTAGGATTGAGCCCTCCACTATCACCTGATTAAGGAACCACGATGCAAAAGCTAGTGTGCTTCCAATTAAACCTATTGGACTATAACCCGGTGTTGTGTGATTTTTAGCTTTGTACACCCCAGGCCAACACCGGCATCTCCAAATCAGTACTGTTCTTTGTTCTGTGTTCAATGGAAGTGCTCAAGAAGATTGGACATTAAGGAAGATTTGAGACTTGGAGCAGGTCAGCCTTGATCTTAGTGAAGTTCAAGGCAGGCTTGGGAGGTGAATAACCTACCCCTGTTTCTGATGTTCTTCCAATTCTGTTATTGGAAAGTTAGTTGGTGTCATTTTCCTGGAAAGTCTTTTATGGAATGTTGCAATCCGGGAGAACAGTGGATTTTGTGAGCCATCGCTGGGTGAGATTTGGAGGCTATATTCACAGTGTATCTTGGTCTACAACGTAATCAACAAATGAAGCACAAGTTACAGAGAGGGGAAGCTCTGTAAAGAGCGATGAGCAACCACTTTTATATCTAGCTGGGGTATTCCAATTACATTTTCCAAATCTCGCAAACCGTGGGGGACAGCCTTAAGGGACAAAATGGTCTCCTATGTTTCTGTGCACCATGCTATAACAGTAAATGGACTCCAACTGTTCCTGTCTAGCAGGTTTGAGGGACTGAATGGAACACAGAAACATGGGACTGAAGAGCAGGAGTGGGTCAATAGAGAATTTCTGCCTTCTCCAAAAGGCACGAAGGTTGCAGCTGATCAGATTGTGGTCTGAGCCTCATTTTCCTGCCTGTGTCCCATGATCCGTGAATCGGCTGTGAATAGTTGTTATCAGAGAGGCACCACAAACTTCTGGGGAAGAGAATTCCCATTCGAATGCTCCTTTTAGAATTTTTCCTCATCTCGCTGTGAGAATAAGGGAGTCATACAGCGTGGACACAGATCCTTTTGTCCAAATTGATCACGCCAATCTGGCATCTTAATCAGATCTCGTCCCACTTGTCAGCATTTGGCCCACATCCCTCTGAACCATTCCTATTTATGTATCTATCCAGCTAAATTTTAAGCGTGTATTTGTACTTGCTTTCGCCACTTCCTCTGAGAGTACACCCATCAGCCTCGGTATGAAATAATTTCCCCTCAGGTCCCTTCTAAGTCTTTGCCCTGTCACCTTCACACTATGCCGTCTTGTTCTGGACGCCCTTACACTGGGAAAAAGATCTTGCCCATTCAGACTATCTATGCCCCTCAGGACTTCTTTAAGCCTCTGTCATGTCACCATTCAGCCTCTGACATTCCAGGGGAATAAACCTCAACTTGTTGATCATCTCCCCGTAGTTCAAACCCTCAGGTTCCAGGAAATCCTTGTAATTCTTTTCTGCACCCTTTCAAGCTTAACAACATCCACCCTTTAGCAGAGTCAACTGACATGTCCGCAGTATTCTTAAAGTGGCCTCACCTAAGTCCTGTACAAACGCAACACGCTACCCCAACTCCTGTACTCAATGTTCTGACCGATTAAGGCTAGCATGCCAACCACGTTCCTCACCACTCTACCGACCTAAACTCCACTTTCAAGGAACTATGAATCTTCACCCGTAGGTCTCTTTGTTCAGCAACAACCCCCGGGGCACTACCCTGCTTTAACTTACCAAAATGCAAAACCTCACAAATATCTAAATTAAACTCCGTCTGCCAGTCCTTGGCTCACTGATGGTCAAGGATCCCTTTATATTCTGAGATAATCTTCTTCAGTGTCCAATGCATCACTTTGGCGATGTTATCTGTAAAGTTACTAACCATGCCTCCGATAATCACATCAAATTTTTTTATATCCGTGATGAAAAGCAGTGAGCTCAGCACTGATTCTTTCAGCACATCGCTGGCCACAGGTCTTCAGACTGGAAAACAATCCACTACCTTCAATCCAATTTTGTATCCAACTGGTTAGTTTTTCCTAGATTACATATAACATAACCTTAGTAATCTGTCTACGGTGAGGTGCCATATTAAATGCTTTGTTGCAGTCTGTGTAAACAATGTACACCACAGTGTCTTCTTCAATCTTTTTTGTCACCTCTTCGTAATACTCAATCACATTAATTAGACATGATTTCCATCCCACAAATCCATAGTGACTATCCCTAATCAGTCCTTGTCTTTCGAAATAGATGTAAATCATATCCCTCAGAATCCCCTCCAACAAACTCCTCGACACTAACGTTGACTGATTCAGTCGATAATTCCCTTTTTTTGGTTCACTGCTCCCTTTTCTAGCCTCACTCCTCCACTGGCCACAAAAATAATTATAACTATGTTGGTGATATGGCTAAAGATATAGTTCTCAGAGTGTGTCAGGGTCAGTGTCAGTAACAAGTCAGGCAGATTTCTTTAATGTGTTAAAACAATATGATTATGACCAAACAAAGTTGCTCAAACTATGATGGAAAGAGGAATGATGAGAGGATATTACAAATATGCACATTAATATTTTCCTTTAAAAAATACTGAGAAACACACACGCACACACACACACACAAACACACACACACAGCATACACACACACACACACACACACGCACGCAGACACACACGCAATGCGCACACACACGTATTGTCGATAACAAACTGAAAAGCAAAATATCTGCAAGGTTAACTTGAAAGAACATTGTCCAAATATGATTCGAACTCATGACCAAAGGGATAATGAGATTTTGACCCAAATGCTGTTCTATTTGGAGAGTCATCAAGTCTTACAGCATAGAGAGAGGCAGAGAGGCCTTTTGGCCCAAACTCGTCCATGCTGACCCAAATATCCAACCACACTAACCTCATTTCCCAACACTTGGTCCATAGCATTCTGATCCTTTCCTGTCCATATACCAAAGAAGCGCTTCACAGGAGGCTCCGTAGCACTGATGATGTCCTCTAGCCAGGGGACGAAACGTTTGCAACAAAAACTTCCAGCTCGGCGAACAGAACCACAACAATATACTCGCCATAACGCCGTTCAAATATCGTTAATATAAATGCTTCAACCACTTTCGTTGGCAGCTTTGTGTAAAACAGTTCCCATCAGTTTCGCTTTTATTCATTCACCTCTCACCTTAAACTGATGGCCTTTCCACCTTGATTTCCCAACTCTAGGCAAAAAACTGGCTGGGCCCATTCATCCTATCCATGTAAACTTCTATAAGATCCTTCTCAGTCTCCTATGCTCGAAGAAAAAAGTCCTCGCTTGTCCAATCTCTCCCTATAATTCATACTGTTGAGTCCTGGCAATATTTTTCTGAAATCCGTCTGCACACATTCCAAATTAAAAACATCCTCCTGATCGCAATGTGACGAAAACTGAACACAGCACTACAAGTGCAGCCTCACCAATATCCTGTATAACTGCAACATACCTTCCCAACTGCTCTCCTCCATGTCCTGACCGATGCTTGCTAGTATGGCAAAAGCCTTCTTCACGACCATGTCTAACTATGACCCCACTTTCAGAGAACGGTGGACTTAAACTTCATGGTCCCTCTGCTCAACTACTTTACTTAAGGTCCTACCAATCAACATAAAACTCTACCTTGATCTAATGTTGCCAAAATATTCCTCGGTCCACTTCTCCAGTTTGAGTAAGGTCCTGCTGCATTTTCTGATATACTTCCTCTCTCTCCGCAATGCCACCTATTTTAGTGACATCTTTAATTTTCCTAATCATGCCTTGTACATTCACAAGAATATCATTGATAGAGATAATAAAATGCAATGGCCCCGCAGCGACCCCTGAGGCACTTCATGAGTCACAGGCCTCCAGTCTGAGAGCATCCTTCCACTATTACCCTCTGCTTACTACCATGAAGACAATTGTGTGTCCAATTTGCCAGCTCCCTCTGGATTCCATGTGATTCTAAACTTCGAGACCTGTCTATCAAGAGTAATCTTGTCAAAGGCCTTACTGAAAACCATACAGACTATGCCTACCGCGCTGCCCTCATCAACATTCCTGGTCACTTCATCAATGAACTCACACAAATTTGTGAGGCATGATCTTCCACTCACAAAACCATACAATTTTCCAGTTTAAAACAACTATTAATTATGATTATTAAAATTAATAATAACAAACTAATAAATAATAATATGACATTTTCAGTGGAGAATAAATTGACCATGGTATGTGATATTGGAACGTGCATCATGGGTGAAGGGCAGAATAGATTTTGTCTCTGTGTCAGTGAACTGTGTTAAAAAAAGTAAGGTTGGCATTGTGGTTCAGTAGCTAGTGCTGCTGCCTCAAAGTGCCATGGATCCGGGTTTGGTTTCAGCTTCGGGTGACTCTCTGTGCTGAGTTTGCACATTCTCACTGTGTTTGTGTGTGTCTGGGTGCTCCATTTTCCTCCCACAATCCAAAGATGCATAGCTCAGGTGAATTGGCAATGCTAAGTTACCCATAGTGTTACGTGCATACGTCAGGGGTAAATATAGGGTAGGGGAATGCGACTGGGTGGGTTACTGTTTGGAGGGTCGGTGTGGCCTTGTTGGGCCAAATGGCCTGTTTCCATATTGCAGGGAAATCTGAATAAAAACTATTTCTAACCAAACCCTATCTTTCTATATGCATGTATATCACATCGCTCAGAGTCTTCTCAAGTAACCTACCTACCACAGATGTTAGGTTTCCTGGTCTATAGATACCAGATTTTTCTTTGCTTTCCTTCTTGAATAATGGCACAACATTTGTTACTCTCCAATATTCTGTTATCTAACCTGTAGCTAACGATGATGCACTACGATCAACCAGGGTCCCCGTAGTTTCTTCTGTAGCCTCTTACAGTGTTCTTGGAAGCATCTGTTTAGGACCAGGAGGTTTATCCACCTTCATACATTTTAATGCATCCAACACGTCTTCTCGTGTGATATTGACTCACCCCAAGACAATATCAAGACTTTTGTTAACCTCCCAAGTCTTCATGTATTTCTCCACGGTAAAGAGAGAGGAGAAATATTCATTGAGAATGCCGTAAATCTCCTACTATTCTAGGCTTGCATGTCCACTTTGGTCCTTGAAGGGTCATATTCTCATTTAGTTATTCTTTTTACTTTAATATACTTGAACAACCTCTTTGGATTCACCCTAATCTCCTCAGCCAAGGCTATCTTGTGCCCCCTTTTTGCCCTCCTGATTTCGTTCTTCAGTAACCCACTGTATCCCCTGTATATGTCCAGGCATTTCCTCGATTCCAGCTGCCTGGACCTGAGCCACGCCTCCTTTTTGCTGGTGAAAGTCTCAGTATTTCCTGATATCCAAGGTTCCCTCTTCCTACCAACCTTGCCTTTTACCCTCACCGGAAGATATAGACCTTGAACTGTAGACAATTCACTTTTAAAGGCCTCCCACTTGCAGGAGGTCCCTTCGCCTGCAAACAAACTCTTCCAACCAACCCCTACAAGTTCCTGTCTAATTCCACCAAAATTCGCCTTGCCGCAGTTTTGTACTTGAACATGTAGACCAGTTTTGTCCTTCTTCATAACTATTTAAAATTTAATCGAACTATGGCCACTGATCCAAGAGTGCATCCCACTGTCACCTCAGTCACCTGTCCTGCCCTAGATCTTACAGCAGGTCAAATTTCGTCCCTTCCCGTGTTGCACCCTCTACTTACTGCTTGAGGAAATTATTCGGAACACACTTAATAGAAACACCCCATCTCAGTCCTTAATTCTATGTCATTCCCAGTCTGTTAGGAAAATTAAAATTTCATATTAATGTGATCCTATTGCCCCGCAAGCCTCCCCAGTCTGTCTACATATCTTTGTTCCCCTAAGTCCTCGTTTACTATTTGGGGCCTATAGTACAATCCAAATACTATCACCATTCGCTTCTTACTTCTTAGCTTCCCCGACATATCTTCACAGGATGATCCATTAGTTATTTTATCTCTGATTACTGCTGTGATACTTTGCCTTAATCAAAAATGAAACTTCCCGTCCCCTCCTTCCACCGTCCAAGTCCCGCATCAACACCTGTACCCTGGTATATTAAGCTGCCACTCCTGTCCCTCCCTTAGACATGTATCTGTAATGGCTATAATATCCCAGTCCCACATACCTATTCATCGGCCTTACCTGTCAGCCATCTTGCATTGAAACAGTTGCAATTTAATCCTACAGGCATTCCTTGCTCCCTATCATGTTCCAGCCTGACCTGTCTCTTCACTTTACTGTTTCGGATTACTGTACCTCCTTCCAGTCTCGCACTTGCCTCCCTGTTGTTGAGGATCCCGCCTCTCTCCAACCCCAGCCAATCTAGTTGAAAGCCTCCCTTGAAGAACGAGCAAACCTGCCTGCCAGGATATTGGCCCCCGTCCAGTTCAGGTATAACCCGTCCTCCCTGACCAGATCACATCTGCCCCACAAAAGATCCCAGTGATCCAAAACTCTGCCCCCTGCACCAATTTTTTAGCTATACATTCATCTGCCATATCCCTTTGTTCTTACCCTAACTCGCACTGGAAGTTACCCGGATATTACCACTGTCGTGGTCCTGTCTTTGATCATTTTTCCTAGCTCTCTATAATCACTCTATAGGACCTCATCACTATTTCTACTTGTGTCATTTGTACCAATGTGCATAATGACTTCTGGCTGCTTTCCCCGCCCCGGGGAGAATGTTCTGCAGCCACTCTGAGACATCATGCACCATGGCACGTGGTACTCTATACGCCATCCTGGAATCCCATTTGCAACTACAGAATCTCCTGAAGTTATTCTGCTCGCACAACTCTCTGACAATGGGATTTCTTCCTGAAACAGTTGGATTTAGCTGACTTGCTTTTCTTCAGGCCGTGGGGAAATTCCAATGAATCCTCGTCAGGAATCTTCCATGAGTGGGAAAGACATCTGGGCTTTTTTTTCACTCCCACACATTGCTGTGATGAGCGACAGGGTAACAGAAAAGGAGCAATAGACTGTCCCTTCACAGATAGGCTACATTTTTCCATCTGTAAGTTAAATCAGTTACGTTATCAGTGCCCAAACTAGACCATGTGAGCTCTCCTTGAACATTGTCCGAACTGTATGATGCCATCACATTTTCGACTCCAGGTCAGTGCATTATTGCTGTTGTCGTACTCAGAATCAATTCATTAACAATAAATGGCCCTACTTATTTTGAAGATGTGTTAATATGTGCCTGCATGATGTAAAATTAAATGTTTCATGCCTTCCCAATATCTGTGTTAAGATGAGTATGTTTTATTCTTAAACAAATACAGAAATTGCTGAAAAAGCTCAGACTGTATTGCTGCATGTATGAAGAGAAATCAGAGCTCAATTTGTCTGTCCAATGACCTTTCCTTTGAAACTGATAAATTCTGAAATTATTTCCCCAGTTTTATTCTCCCATACCAGAAGCAATATCCATCCACTATTCACCAACTACACTCTTCTCAGGATCTTTTATGGTCAATAAAGTAACCCTCATTCTCAGGCAGAACGCTTAATTCTTCATAACGTAATGCCTTCATCCCAAGAATGAGTAAAGAGAAAAATTTTTGAAACGTTTTGAAAGCAATTTTGTTTATTTTTCGTTTAGGCATATATAACTACACATAATACATCAGATGTGATCACAGCAATGCCCTGTACTGATGCAGAAAAATACATCGCTAAGATCACACCAGCCCCCCACCCCAGCAAGAATCAGAATCATTCAATTTACCTTCCAAATCACTTGCTACATCTTCAGAGTAATTTGATGTCATTCATGTACTAAGACACACAGATCTCTCTGTACCAATGAATTCTGCATTTGCCTTGCACTTAAATAATTTTCTGCTGTTTTGTCTTTTCCACAAATCAGAAAATTCCCGTCACATATGTATTGTATTGTTATTTTTTCCTGCTGAAGTTTTGATCGCAACTGTCCTCTGTCTGCATGCCATTGCTTGATGCTCTGACCTCCCACAGTCTGTATTCCATTGCAGACTCTCTTCCCTCCCTCTGTCTGCATCCCCTTGCAGACTCTCTGCTCTCTCTGTCTCTATCCTCTATGCACACCCCCTCTCTGTATCCCATTGCAGACGCTGTGCCTCCCCCTGTCTGTATCCCATTGTAGACTCTATGCCCTCCCCCGTCTGTATCCCATAGCAGACGCTCTGCCGTCCCCCGTCTGTATCCCATTGCAGATGTTCTGCCTCGCGCTGTCTGTATCACATTGCAGACGGTCTTCCCTCCACTGTCTGTATACCATTGCAGATGCTCTGCTATCCCCCGTCTATATCCCATTGCAGATGCTCTGCTTTCGCCATCGTTATCCCATTGCAGACGACACCCTGCTCTCCCCTGTCTGTATCACATTGCAAATTATCTGTTTTCATTTGACATCTTATTGATTGACTATTCTGGTGCATGAGCAAACTGAGCTCCTTCCCCTTCATCCAATTCATTGGTATGGATTGTAATTTGTTGATGACATCACACAGATCCCTGAAGAATTCCACTAGTTACAGCTTTCCAAACACAAAATGATCTCTACTCTGTATTTCCTGATGCCACCCAAGGCGCCCCTGCCCCTGCATAACAGCCTGGGATGGCTATGTTGTATCCTCCTGTGCTGTGTAATTTACTGAAATGATTTGAATACTTCATTCTATTCCAGTCTAACCCCATGGAGGTGCATTGTGGCCTCCCCCTGATGTATTGTCACGGTGCTGATTGGCTGAATGGGATCTTTCTCTCCCTCTGTATCAACCTCAAGAGGCAAATTGACAGAACAACGTGTGAGATAGGAGCAGCAGTTGGCCATTCAACCCCTCCAGCCTGCTGCCCGATTTAGAAACATCATGGCTGGTCTGATTGTAGCTGAATACCCCATTCCTGTCTGTTCCCAATAAACATTGTCTCCCCTGTCCATCAAAGATCAGTCAATGTCAGCCTTGAATTTCCTCAATGAGCCAGACTTCACTGCTCCTGGGGAATGAGAACACCACTAGATCGCACAATCCATAGGAGAAAGGAACAATGTTATCTCAAATGGAAATGGGAGACACATTTCATTTTAAAGTGTGTTAACCTCACAGCAAGTAACCTCCTCTTTTCAGCAACAAGGGCACAGCAAATAGGAACAAACATAGACCACTCAGCGCCTCAAACCTAGCCCACAGCCCCATTGACTGTTCAGTCATGCATTTATCAAACTTAACTTCTACTGCACCCTTCGGAAAATAATCCTGGCACCTTCAGGCCACACAGCATAGGAAATTGGATTTAGGCGATTTGGCCCATCAAGTCTACTTTGCTGTTTGATCCTGTGTGGTGTGTTTCTCAACACAATTTTCTCGCCTTCTCATTGTAACTCTTGTTCGTTATTTTGATCTAACTTTTGTCTTAAAGACATGCGTCTGTGTCTCTATATATATGTTTGTGTGATTGTGTGTACGTGTATGTCTGTGTGTACCTCTTGAACGGCAGGAGACAGGGTAGTCGTGGATGGTTGGTTTTTGGACTGGAAGCCTGTGAGCAGCGATTATCCACAGCGATTATCCTGTTAAATGTGTGTCTACAGGCTTGGTGCAGGAGGGAGGGATTCCGGTTTCTGGACAACAGGGGTTCTTTCTGGGGAAGGTGGGGCCTCTATAAACAGGATGGTCTACACCTGAACCTGAGGGGCACCAGTATCCTTGGGAGGAGGTTTGCCAGTGCTCTTTGGGAGGGTTTAAACTAACTCTGCAGGGGCATGGGAACCTGGACTGCAGCTTTAGGATACAGGAGCTTGAGTGTAGGGAGGTTAGGAACATGGCATCGATCTCGAAGGAGGGTGCATGTAAACAGGAAGGTGGCTTGAAGTGTGTATACTTCAATGCCAGAAGTACAAGAAATAAAGTAGGTGAACTTGCAGCGTGGGTTGGTACCTGGGACTTCGATGTTGTCGCCATTACAGAGACGTGGGTAGAACAGGGACAGGAATGGCTGTTGCAGGTTCCAGGGTTTAAATGTTTTAGCAGGGTCAGAGATGGGGGTAAAAGAGGGGGAGGTGTGGCATTGCTTGTCAAGGATAGTATTACAGCGGTGGAAAGGACAATGGAGGAAGACTTGCCATCTGAGTTAGTTTGGGTTGAGGTTAGAAATAGGAAAGGTGAGGTCACCCTGTTAGGAGTTTTCTACAGGCCTCCTTATAGTCCGAGAAAAGTAGAGGAAAGTATTGTGAGGATGATTCAGGAGAAGAGTGAAAGTAATAAGGTGGTTGTTATGGGGGACTTTAACTTCCCAGATATTGACTGGGAAAGCTATAGCTCGAGTTCATTAGATGGGTCGGTGTTTGTCCAATGTGTGCAGTGGGTTTCCTGACACAATATGTAGACAGGCCAACAAGAGATGAGGCTATACTGGATTTGGTTCTCGGTAATGAACCAGGCCAGGTGTTAGACTTGGAGGTAGGTGAGCACTTCGGGGACGGTGACCACAACTCGGTGACTTTTACTCTAGTGATGCAGAGGGATAAGTGTGCACTGCAGTGCAAGAGTTATAGCTGGGGGCAGGGAAATTATGATGCGGTGAGGCATGACTTAGGATGCGTGGATTGGAAAAATAGGTTTCAAGGGAAGAACACAAATGATATGTGGAGATTGTTCAAGAAACAGCTCATGGTGTCCTTCATAAGTATGTACCAGTCAGCCAGGGAGTAAAGCGTCTTGTGAGGTAGCCGTTGTTTAGTAAGAAATTGGAATCTATTGTGAAAGGGAAGAGGGAACCCTATGTAAAGATGAGGCGTGAAGGTTCAGTTGGGGCGATTGAGCGTTATAAGGTAGCCAGGAAGGGTCTAAAGAGAGAGCTAAGAGCAGCGAGAAGGGGACATGAAAAGCCCTTAGTTTGTAGGATTAGGGAAAACCCATAGGCTTTCTATAGGTATGTCAGGAATAAAAGGATGACTAGGGTAGGTATCGGTCCAGTCAAGGATAGTAGTGGGAAGTTGTGCGTGGCGGCGGAGGAGATTGGAGAGACACTAAATCAATACTTTTCGTCAGTATTCACTCAGGAAGAGGGCACTGTTGCTGCTGCGAATATTGAGTCACACGTGATTAGAATGGATGGCCTTGAGGTATGTAGGTCTGCGGAATACTGGAAAGGATGAAAATAGACAAGTCCTCTGGGCCTGATGGCATTTATCCTAGGAACCTTTGGGAAGCTAGGGAGGAGATAGCGGAGCCATTGGCCTTGATTTTTATGTCGTCGTTGTCAACGGGAATAGTGGCAGAAGACTGGAGGATAGCGAACGTGTTCCACTTGTTCAAGAAGGGGAGTAGGGATAGCCCGAGTAACTATAGGCCAGTGAGTCTCACTTCTGTTGTGGGCAAAGTCTTAGAGAGAATTGTAAGGGATAGCATTTATGAACATCTGGATAGGAATAATGTGATCAAGTATAATCAGCGTGGTTTTGTGAAGGGCAGATCGTGCCTCACAAAACTTATTGAGTTCTTTGAGAAGGGTGACCAAGGGAGTGCACGATGGTAAAGCAGTAGATGTGGTGTATATTGATTTTAGTAAGTCGTTCGATAAGGTGCCCCATGGCAGTCTAATGCAAAAACTACGGAGGCATGGCATTGAGGGTGCATTAGAGGTTTGGATTAGGAATTTGCTGGCTGGAAGGAGACAGAGGGTAGTAGTTGATGGTATAGGTTCATCTTGGAGTGCAGTTACTAGCGGCGTTCCACAAGGATCTGTTTTGGGACGATTGCTGTTTGTCATTTGGAGGGGTTTGAAGGCTGGGTGAGCAAGTTTGCGGATGACACGAAAGTTGGTGGAGTTGTGGACAGCGAAGAAGGATGTGGCAGGTTACAGCGGGATATAGATAAGTTGCAGAGCTGGGCAGAAAGGTGGCAAATGGAGTTCAATGTAGCTAAGTGTGAAGTCATTCACTTTGGTAGGAGTAACAAGAAGATGGATTACTGGGCTAATGGTCGGATACTTGGTAGAATGGATGAGCAGAGGGATCTTGGTGTCTATGTACACAGATCTCTGAAAGTTGCCACCCAGGTAGATAGTGTTGTGAAGAAGACATATGGTGTACTGGGCTTTATTGGTAGAGGAATTGAGTTCCGGAGTCCTGAGGTCATGTTGCAGTTGTATAAGACTCTGGTGCGGCCTCATCTGGAGTATTGTGTGCAGTTTTGGTCGCCATACTATAGGAAGGATGTGGAGGCATTGGAACGAGTGCAGAGGAGGTTTACCAGGATGTTGCCTGGCATGGTAGGAAGATCGTATGAGGAAAGGCTGAGGCACTTGGGGCTGTTCTCATTGGAGAAGAGAAGGTTTAGGGGAGATTTGATAGAGGTGTACAAGATGATTACGGGTTTAGATAGTGTTGACAGTGAGAACCTTTTTTTCCGCTCAAGGAGTCAGCTGTTACTCGGGGACACAGCTTTAAATTAAGGGGTGGTAGGTATAGGACAGATGTTAGGGGTAGATTCTTTACGCAGCGGGTTGTGAGTTCATGGAATGCCCTGCCAGTAGCTGTGGTGGACCCTCCCTCTTTATGGTCAATTAAGCGGGCATTGGATAAGCATATGGAGGTTATTGGGCTAGTGTAGGTTAGGTAGGCTTCGGTCGGCGCAACATCGAGGGCCGAAGGGCCTGTACTGCGTTGTATTTTTCTATGTTCTATGTTGGCTCGACTTTTGTTTTTCATTTATATAAATGATTTAGATGAGAATTATAGAAGGGATATTTAGAAACTTTGCGGATGACATCAAGTTTTGCTGTATAATGAACAGTGATTGTATAATGGTGAACAATTGACGATTACAATGTTATCATCCTTAATTAAATCAAAGATTCATAGAGATGTACAACATGGAAACAGATGCTTCAACTCGTTCTTGCTATCCAAATATTCTAAATTAATCTAGTGCCATTTGTAAGCATTTGACCCATATCCCATTATTTTTTATAGCCACCCAGTTGCCTTTTAAATGCTGTAAAAGCTCCAGCCCCGACTAGTTCCTCTGGCAGCTTATTCCATAGAAGCACCAACCTCTGCAAGAAAAGAAATGTTGCTCTTCATTGTCTTTCAAATCTTTGTCTTCCCACCTTAAACCTATGCCTTCTAGTTTTAGACTTTCCTACCCTGGGGAAAAGAACCTTGACCACTCACCCTGTGCAGTTTGTGGCACAGTGGTGAGCACTGCTGCCTCATAGCGCTAGAGACCTAGGTTTTATTCCCGCCTCAGGCGACCGCCTGTGTGGAGTTTGCACGTGGGTTTCTCCAGGTGCCTCTGGTTTCGTCCCACAGTCCAAGGATGTGCGGGTCAGGTAAATTGGCCATGCTAAACTGCCCTGAGTGTTAGGTAAGGAGTAAATGTAGAGGTGTGGTGGTGGGTCGGTTTGGACTGAAGGGCCTGTTTCCACTCTGTACGTAATCTGATGTGCTTCATAATTTTATAAACCTCTAGAAAGTGCAAATGTGACTCAAATCAAGACGATTGGTATAAATGCTCAAATTCAGTAGTCGTATTCACTTCCTTTTCCATCAAGGCACGATTCCAAAAACGTTTAATCAACTTGTTCAGAATTTTAGGCGCAGTGATAGGGACACTACCATCATTCAACATTTGTCCTTAAAGCTGCAACATGATGCTCCTGTGTGATTCTTCCTCAGCCTGTTCGAACAAGCTGTGACACACTTCCACAGGACATGAATACACAACACCTTCTCCAGAGATAGGGACACTACCATACGTTCATAGACTGGAATCGAATCCCGAGTTCCTTCTCAGAAACGTGGGTACCACCCACTACACAAGGTCTACACCATGCCCAGATTTTGGGTCTCATTTTGGTTATATGGACTTATGAAATTCTGGCTAACATTACCAAATTGTACAGGGGAAATTTCTCATTGAAAAAAAAGTACACGTTATTAGCCTCAACAATAGGATATTGAGTGCATTCGCTGTGCCATTGAGATAAACTATGAAGATTTTTACTTGCTTGGCTATGATTTCCGGTTTAAATGGCTATTATCAGTAGTCTGCTGAATTAGGGAAAGAAATCCTGAAACTCACTCTGCACTATAACTCACTGGACTGAAGTGTGGCAGATGGAGTTTTACTTGGCTAAATGGAGGCAAAACAAAGGGAGGGCTTACACAATTAATGCTAGACTTCGCTATTTATATAGAAAAGAGGGACCCGGGGCGCTGTTAAATTCTTTGAAGTTTATGGTGCAGGATGTTTAAGCTAACTTCATTCCTCAGACCTTTCAGATTAGAAGTTGAGAAGCCATGCTGAGATTGTGCAGGACATTGATGAAGCCTCTTCTGTCGTATTGTGTGCATTTCTGTTATAGTAAGGAGATTATTAAGCTGAAGACGGTTCAGAAGAGATTTACCAGGATGTTACCAGGAACACCTCATCTTCTGCCTGAGGAGACTACAAACACACAGCATGAATATTGGATTCGCTGATGTACAAATCTCCTCTCGCCCACCCTGTTCCCAGATCCAACCCTCCTACTTAGGTCCATCCTCTCGAAGGAACCTACCAGTTCAATTTCCTTCCCACCATCCGCTCCACACTCCCCTCCGACCTATCAATATCACCTCCTACCATCACTCATCTCTCTCTTACCTTTCCCCCAGCCTCACCCGATCACCCATTTTCTCTCAGCCCCCTTTCCCTCCCCAGTTCTGAAGAAGGGTCTCGCCTGAAACGTTGACCCTCTTGCACCTCGGATGCTGCCTGACCTACGGGCCTTTCCCACCACCGTGCTTTATGTACATTTAATTCTACAGCATCTGCACTACCCATTGTCTCTTAGGTATCATTTTCTGTAATTATATCAATGTCGTTTTCTGTTATAACCGCATGTAGTCTTAGGGATATTTTCTTCTCAGATTATGGACGATAAAAGTTCTCTCAATGTATTACTCATATTATAATGCCTGATCTTTCGTCACAGACTGTATGTTTCAATTTATAAACAGAGACGCATGTTTATGTTCTGATAAACCTCTGGCATTGCTCTCATATGCAAAGCAGATTGAATGGTTACACACGATTGATCTACCAGCCCCAAAGTTTGTTCCCTCAATCACCTCCACATATCCTATCAGAATATGTAAATTTTAATCATTATTTTTACCTTTAATAAGAAGTCTTGCATTAAAAGAGCTTAACTGGAGCTATGTGTTCAGCGACTGTGATTGAGGTCAGTCTCCGTGGATCCTAAAGGTGTAACAGGAGGGTTTTCCTCTTCTATTAATTAGGGACTCGGTTCAAAGTGTTATGCATAGCATCAGCAGGAGTATCACCGACAGCACGAATAGGAATCATCAGCTCCAGAGAGAGGGGGAGAAGAAATCAGAATCTGGGAATAGTAGACTGGAATGTTCCAACAATAGATCTGAATCTGACAACATAAGCCTGAATGTTCTAACAATGGATCAGAATCTGAAAACATTAGACTGGAATGTTCCAACAATGGACAGGAATATATGTAATAGACTTTACTGGCTTTCTCAGCCTTGGATGTTATTAGCATTTTGATCTTAGATGTACTGATGGTTATTCTAGGTGGTTACTATCCCATCCTTGCTATATTTGCTGTTCCTGGTAAGTCATTCTATCTGTTCATTCATCCAGGTTAAACTGCTGTTCATATAATTTAAAACTTAGAAAGGTGGATGTCAACATTTTCAATTCCAATGAAATATTCAATTACTCACAAATTAGAACGAGAAAATTACTCACCAATATGCGAGAAGGAACCAGACTGATCTCAAACTCCATAATCCTTCCAGCCCTGCACAGTTCTATATTTCTATATCCTCCCAATCCCATATCCTCACTAATCCTGTCCAATATTATCATAAAATCCCAGTCTCTTCCTCGGCCTCAGTGCAACTTCTGACTAAACCATCAATTGTGCCTTTGTTAAATCTGGATACAACTTATCAAGTCACTTCTAACGAGGTGTCAAATAATTGGACTTGAGTATGTTGAACTTGTTCACTGCACAGTATCTGTCAGACAGGCTTAAATCGTTGACACATAATCTAGAGGCCCAGAATAATAAAATGTTGATATCCCATGAAGGAAATTGATGTAATTGAACTAACACTACCATCATTTTTGAGAAAAAGAAAACCATCTGCTTGCTTCATGTCCTTCAGAGAAGTCAATGGATTATCCTTCCCCAGTTACTTCTGTGCAAACCCACATCAATGTGTTCTATGTTTTACTGTCCTATGGAACAGCTGAACGAGCCACTCATTTCAAGATCCATATAACATGTTGGCCTCGCCAAGGCTGCACAATCCCATGAGGGAAGAACAAATGTAAAGTTAGCTCCCTTCCTGTACCTGTTTTCATTATACTTACACTTCATTTCCATTCAGGTAGGCGACCATTCCCGATTTATCTATTTCTGACTGACTGTGTCCCCAAGAGTGATGCACATCTCCATGGGCACCTCTGGTGCTGGCTTTACTGATGCTGACATACAGATATAAGGAACTTTTAAATTCCACATCGATGGCAGTACATAGAGAAGGAATGGGTTTTTACATCATAATAAAGAAACGGAGACTGGTAAGTAAGGGAAAGGAATTATTGTGATCATCATGTAGTTGTGGCAGTATTTGGGGTATTGTGGACATATTTCTCTCCTTTAAAAGGAATTATCTCATTGCAACAGAAACAGTGTAAAGAAAATTTACCAGACTAATCCCTAAACTGATGGTAAAAGAGGAATGCGTGAAGATTAATCTGTAGCACTGTTAAAAATAAGATATCATTGCATTGAAACTTGATTGTGATGGACAATCACTCCTTATGTTCTACACAATGAGAAGATGATAGACTCCATGGCTTGTATTTGCTATTTTACTCGGGGTGTATGATTCTGGATATTTAAGTGCCTCTGAGGATAAAATCTTCAGTCAAATCCTGCCTTGATGTCAGTGTCAATCCCTCTTACCTGAGCATGTCAGTTAACCCCTTTTGTTAAAGTTAATAGGTGATAGTGTGTGTGTGGAGTGTGTTTTCATATCACAGAGGGTATAGACTGTCATACATTCTCAGATCTAGAAAGTTAGGGGACCTAGATTACTGCAAGTATTTAAAGAGGAGATAGATTTTTGATCTGTCAGAGAGCTGAGTGGAGGGAAGAATTGGGCATTAAAGAGGAGTTACTGCCAACAGTAGGTTTAGATTAGATTACATTACAGTGTGGAAATAGGCCCTTCGGCCCAACAAGTCCACACTGACCCGCCGAAGCGTAACCCTCCCATACCCCTAACGTAACATTACGGGCAATTTAACATGGCCAATTCACCTGACCTGCACATCTTTGGACTGTGGGAGGAAACCGGAGCACACGGATGAAAACCACGCAGACACGGGGAGAACGTGCAAACTCCACACAGTCAGTCGCCTGAGGCGGGAATTGAACCCGGATCTCTGGCGCTGGAAGGCAGCAGTGCCACCGTGCTGCCCACGATCAGGTCAGCCATGATCGCAGACGATTGCGTGAGCATCCGAATTACCTTCTCCGGTTTCTTATCTTCTCATATTCTGTCTTTGGAAAGTGAATGTTTGCAATTTGCCTAGAAGTGCTGTTATTGACTGTTGAGGACACAGAGAGAAAAGTATTTTGTGAGTCTCTGGGCGAGACATGAACCCGATATTCACAGTGAATCTAGGCCTACATCATGACCAACAAATGAAACACCATTTGCAGAGAGGAGACACTCTTTTAAAGGTGGGAAACTCTTTCGTACCCAGCCTGGATTTCCCATCACATTTTCCAACCCACACCAAACCACACAATGTTGAGGGACTGAATGATATCCTGCATTACTGCGGACAAGGTATTTGTCAACTTTGAATAAATACAAACACCCAGACACAATACTAGGAAACTGCACACAGTCAAAGTACACAGGCAGCAAAATTCTGGAAGGCAGCAGGCATTTATTTATCAGTCTTGTTCCTATCCAATAAATTCTGCTGCAGTTTATTATTTTTGATTTGGTCATTGAATGTGGTTGTTGTGGATAAGCCAACATTTATGGACAATGTGTAATTACGCTGGAAGTGGTGGTATTGAGCTACCATCTTGAGATGAAACCTCTGGGTAAAAGTATTCCCATTTGAACGACCCCGCGAGAATTTCTCATTCCTGCTCCGACCACTGTTGGAGGGTCACTGTTTTCTTTTTCAATCCCACTTCTCCACAGGTTACAATAGGTTTAAAGTGTAACTTCGGTCATTTTCTCGAAAAATATGAGACACAGAGTCACACACATACAGACACATACACAAACGCATATGCCTTAAGACAAAAAAGAATAAGGAAAGGTTTCCAGAGTTTCATAGTAGTTGAATTCATATAAAATGAAAAATGATAATGTCCCCCAACTGCTATTCTGTATCCAACGTTATTCTACTCAAACAAACTGCAGGTATGAGACTTCTTCCTGGACCAGTTGGATTCGGCTGAATTTCCTTTCCTTCCAGCAATGGAGTGATTCCCATGAATCCTCAATAGGAATCCTCCCTGTTTGATAAAGATGACTCAGGGATTATTTACTCTCGCACTTTGCTGTCAGGCGGGTCTAAGTGAAAGAGAGCAAGCAATCAGCCGTGGCTTACCATCATAAGATCATCGGACATAGGAACACAAATTAGACCATTCAGCCAATCGAGTCTGATCCACCATTCAAGTATGGCTGACAATTTTCTCAACCACATTCTCCTGCTTTCTCCCAGTAACCCTTGATCCCTTTGATACACAAGAACTTATCTATCTCTGTCTTAAATATCCTCAACGACATAACCTCCACTGCCTTTTGTGAAAAGTGGTCGCAGTAGTCTGACTGTCAGTTCGGAAATGCTCTTCATGTATGGTAGTGTGGCTAGTCCTTTGAATTGTGGCATGTCCTCGTTCCGTTGTCTTTCCCTTAGGCATCTGTTGATGAAATTGCGCGGGTATCCTTTTTTGGCGAATGCATTGTATAGGTGTTCTTCCTCGTTTTGCAGTTCTGGTGTACTGCAGTGTGTTGTGGCCCTTTTGAATAGTGTCTTGATGCAACTTATTTTGTGTGTGTTGGATTGGTTGCCTTTGTAGTTCAGGACTGCATCTGTGTGTGTGGCTTTCCTGTATACCTTTGTAGTGAATTCTCCGTTCAGTGTTCTCTGTACCATCACGTCTAGGAATGGGAATTGGTTGTCCGTTTCTTCCTCTCTAGTGAATCGGATTCCTGTGAGTGTGACATTGATGATCCGGTGTGTGTTTGCTATTTCTGTGCTTTAAATGATTACAAAGGTGTCATCCACATATCTGACCCAGAGTTTGAGTTGTAGTTGTGGTAAGACTGTTTGTTCTAATCTTTGCATTACCGCTTCTGCTGTGAGTCCAGAGATGGGTGAGCCCATGGGTGTGCCGACAAATGGCTGCACTAAAAATGGCATGCAACAGGCAAGATCAACATGATTATGATCAGTACTATCTGAAGTCAGAGATTCCATTCCTCAGTTTAATAATTGTTGGGAAGATTCTGTTCATGAGCCGCTGGTTTGTGAGTTTAAGCTTCTGTACTGTCTGCCTGATGGAAGAGATATGTATGTGATCCAGTGTGCGATGGGTCTTTTGTTGCCAGTCTTTCCGTGGAAGCGAGCCGTGTAGATGGAGTCAATGGAAGGGAGGTTGGCTTCCTTCATGGCTGTGCACACAAACTTCTGTCATTTGTCTTACTGTCATAGAACATAGAACATAAAAAAATACAGCGCAATACAGACCCTTTGGCCCTCGATGTTGCGCCGACTCAAGCCTACCTAACGTGCACTAGCCCACTATCATCCATATGCCTATCCAATGCCCGTTTAAATGCCCATAAAGAGGGAGAGACCACCACTGCTACTGGCAAGGCATTCCATGAACTCACGACTCGTGAGTAAGGAATCTACCCCTAACATCTGTCCAATACCTACCTCCACTTAATTTAAAGCTACACCCCCTCATAATAGCTGACTCCATACGTGGAAAAAGGTTCTCACTGTCAACCCTATCTAAACCCCTAATCATCTTGTACACCTCTATCAAGTCACCCCAAACCTGCTTTTCTCCAATGAAAACAGCCCCAAATGCCTCAGCCTTTCCTCATATGATCTTCCTACCATACCAGGCAACATCCTTGTAAACCTCCTCTGCACCCGTTCCAGTGCCTCCACATCATTCCTATAGTATGGCGACCAAAACTGCACACAGTACTCCAGATGAGGCCGCACCAGAGTCTTATACAACTGCAACATGACCTCAGGACTCCGGAACTCAATTCCTCTACCAATAAAAGCCAATACTCCATCTGCCTTCTTCACAGCACTATTGACCTAGGTGGCAACTTTCGGAGATCTGTGTACATGGACACCAAGATCCCTCTGCTCATCCACACTACCAAGTATCCGGCCATTAGCCCAGTACTCCATCTTCTTGTTACTATTACCAAAGTGAATCACTTCACGCGAACCTACATTGAACTCCGTTTGCCACCTTTCTGACCAGCTCTGCAGCTTATCTGTATCCCGCTGTAACGTGCCACATCCTTCCTCACTGTCAACAACTCCACCGACTTTCGTATCATATGCAAACTTGCTCACCCAACCTTCTAGCCCCTTCTCCAGGTCATTTATAAAAATGACAAACAGCAATGGTCCCAAAACAGATCCTTGTGGAACACCGCTAGTAACTGCACTCCAAGATGAACCTTTACCATCAACTAATAGCCTCTGTCTTCTTCCACCCAGCCAATTCCTAATCCACTCCTCGAACGCACCCTCAATGCCATGCCTCCATATTTTTTTGCAGTAGCCTACCATGGCGAAACTTATCAAACGCCTTACTAAAATCCATATACACCACATCTACGGCTTTACCCTTGTCCACCTCCATAGTCACCTTCTCAAAGAATTCAATATGGTTTGTGAGGCACGACCTGTCCTTCACAAAACCATGCTGACTATCCTTGATCACATTATTCCTATCCAGATATTCATAAATCCTATCCCTGACAATTCTCTCTAAGACTTTGCCCACAACAGAAGTGAGGCTCACCGGTCTATAGTTACTAGGTTTATCCCAACTCCCCTTCTTGAAGAAGGGAACCAAATTTGCTATCCCCCAATCTTCTGGCACTATTCCTGTAGACAATGAGGACATAAAAATCAAGGCCAATGGCTCTGCAATCTCCTCCCTTGCTTCCCAGAGAATCCTAGGATAAATGCCATCAGGCCCAGAGGACTTATCTATTTTCACCCTTTCCAGAATTTCCAACACCTCTTCCCTACATACCTCAAAGCCATCCATTCTAATTTATTGTGACTCAGTATTCACATCAGCAACAATGTCCTGTTCCTGAGTGAATACTGACAAAAAGATTCATTCAGTGTCTCGCCAATCTCTTCAGCCTCCACACACAACTTCCCACTACTATCCTTGACTGGACCTATTCCTACTCTAGTTATTCTTTTATTCCTAACATACCTATAGAATTCCTTTGGGTTTTCCCTAATCCTACCAACCAAGGATTTTCATGTCCCCTTCTTGCTGCTCTTAGCTCTCGCTTTAGATCCTTCCTGGCTACCTTATAACTCTCAATCGCCCCAATTGACTCTTCACGCCTCATCTTTACATAGGCAGCCCTCTTTCCTTTAATAACGGATTCCAATTCCTTATTAAACCCTGGCTCCCTCATACGACCCTTTCCTCCCTGCCTGACAGGTACATACTTATCAAGTATACTCAATAGCTGCTCCTTGAACAAGCTCGACATATCGGTTGTGCCCTTCCCTTGAAGCCTACTTTTCCTAGACACGCATCCTAAGTCATGCCTCACTGCATCATAAATACCCTGCCGACAGCTATAACTCGTACCCTGCAGTTCACATTTATCCCTCTCCATCACGAGAGTAAAAGTCACCGAATTGTGGTCACTTTCCCTAACGTGCTCACCTACCTCCAATTCTAACACCTGGCCTGGTTTGTTACCTAGAACCAAATCCAGTCTGGCCACACCTCTTGTTGGCCTGTCTACATATTGTGTCAGGAAACCCTCCTGCACATGTTGGACAAATACCAAACCATCTAAAGTACTCGAGCTATAGCTCTCCTAGTCAATATCTGGAAAGTTAAAGTCCCCCATAACAATCGCCCTATTACTTTCACTCTTCTCCTGAATTATCCGTGCAATCCTTTTTTCTACGTCTCTAGGACTATTAGGAGGCCCGTAGAAAACTCCTTACAGGGTGAGCTCACCTTTCCTATTTCTAACCTCAGCCCAAACTACCTCAGATAGCGAGTATTTATCCATCGTCCTTTCCACCATTGTAATCCTTGACAAGCAATGCCACACCTCCCCCTCTTTTACCCCCACCTCTGACCCTACTAAAAATGTTAATCTCTGGAACCTGCAACAGTCGTTCCTGTCCCTGTTCTACCCATGTCTCCGTAATAGCCACAAATTCAAAATGTCCTGGGCTGGGTTGTTGCCACACCAGGAGGTTATGCACTGAGATGGTTTGCTCTCTGAAGTGCATTTGTAGAAATTGGTGAGGATCCTTGTGGGCATTCCAAATGTCCTGAGCTGCCAGAGAACGAAGCGGCATTGTTGGGCCATCTCGATTGTCACAACTAACTGGGAAGTCCAGGACAGGATAATGGTTATCGTCACTCCGAGGAACTTAATGCTGTCCACCATTTCAACTTCAATTCCATTGATGTAGATGGGAGCATGTTCTCCTACTTTCTTTATGAAGTCATTGATCAGTTGGTTAGTTCTGTCGATGTTGAAAGAAAGGTTGCAGCACATCAGAAAGTCTTCTATTTCCGTTCTGTATTTTGACTTGCCATCATTACATATCTGTCCTAATATGATAGTGTCATCAGTGAACATGTAAATGGCGTTCGTTCAAAATTTGGCAATACAGTCGTGGGTGTACAGAAAGTGTAGTAGGGAGCAGAGGACACATCCTTTGAGGTTTCAGTGTTAAATGTCATCATGGAAGAGACACACTTACCTATTTTCACTGATTATGTACTGTAGGTCAGAAAGCTGAGGATCCAATTTCAGCGGGCGGAGCTGAGACTAAGGTCAGGGAGTTTTGTGATCAGTCTGAAGGGAATAATAGTGTTGAAGGTGAATCTATAGTCAATGAGCAGGCATCTGACGTGGGTGTCCTTGTTGTCCAGATGTTCCAGGGATATGGCACCGGCCATGGAGCTATTCCACTGGTAGGAAAATTGTAGTTGATCGAGGCAGGCTGGGAGACTGGAACTGATGTGGCCCATGACTAGCCTCTCGAAGCACTTCATGCCCACTTCAGTCTCCTGCGCTCTAAAGAGAAATGTCCCAGCTTATCCAACCTCTCCCTATGACTCAGACGCTAGAGTCCTGGCAACATCGCTATACAGCTCCAGTTTAATAATATCCTTACAATAGCAAGGTGACCAAAACTGAACACAATGTTGAACTTGGAACTATTTGCAACTGTAAGTTTTACTCTGCTGCCAATGGTTATGCTGCTGTGATATTGCTTTATTATTTGTGTTATTCTGAAATCTTATTATTCAATAAATCCTCTGATGGCATTCCCCGCAGGTGAACGTCCTCCTGACTGCTTGAATTTGAGTCAATCTATTTGGTTTGGGCAGATATTTTGAGACCGCTGCATATCAGAGAAGAGGAAGAGATGATGGATGATTGTGCAATGTGTATCCTTTACTGGATCAGCTTGTCTCTCCAGGCACATAAAATTTCATTGTGGGTCAGAGGACCTCAGAATTGTTACATCACAGAAGGAAGCTATTACGCCCATTGTAGGTCCATGAGCATAGAACATTACAGCTCAGTACCTGCAACATCCTTCAGCACTGCCCACAGCTCCACCGACCTTACTGCGAACCGTAAATGTACTAACTCATCCTTTCTTTCCCTCATTAAGGTCATTTTCAAAAAGACAAACAACAGTCGCTCCCAAAGATTTTTGCAGTATACGACTAGTGACTGAACTCGAGGATGATCATTCCCCATTAACTACCATCCTCTGTCTTCTCTCAGCTAGCCATTTTCTGATCCAAACCGCTAAATCACCCTCAATTCCACATCTCTGTATTTTCTGGGAGAAAGTAAGCACTACAGATGTTTGAGATCAGAGTTGAAAGTGTGGTGCTGGAAAAGCACAGCAAGTCAGGCAGCATCCGTGGAGCTAGGAGAAAGTGAATACTGCAGATGTTGGAGACCAGAACACTGATTCCTGGTGAAGGGCTTACAAATGAAACATCGACTCTCCTACTCCATGGACGCGGCCTCATCTGTTCTGCTTTTCCAACATCACACTCATAGCCTAACATGGGAGACTTATCAAATGTTTTACTGAAATGCTTATATCCCACTTTACCCTCAAGCACCTGTTTGGTCACGTTCTCAATGAACTCAGTAAGATTTGTGAAGCATGACATACCCTTCACAAAACCTTGTTGACTCTTCCAAATCAAATGATTCCTTTCTTCTTGATAATAAATCCTATCACTTATAATCCTTTCCAACAATTTTCCCATAACCAAAGTAAGCCTGGAATATAAATACCAGGGTTGTCTCTTCTCCATTTCTTGAACAAAAGAACAACATTTGCTATCGTCCAGTCTTCTGGCACTATTCCTCTAGACAATGGCGATATAAAGATTCGAAACAATGTTCTGTAACCTCCTCCCTAACTTCTCAGAGAATCCTAGAATTAATTGCATCTGGCCAAGGGGACTTATCTATTTTCACACTCTCTAGAATTGCTAACATCTGCACCTTACGAACTTCAATCCCATCTAGTCTAATAGCCTTTACTCCAGATAGGCCTCTACAGCATTGTCTTTCCATTGTGAATACTGATTCAAATACTTATTTAGTGCCGTCCTTTCGCCTTGGACTACACACACAACTTCACACTGCTGTCCTTGATTGGCCCTAATCTTCATTTGGTCATTCTTTTATTCGTGACATACTGATAGAAAGCTTGAGTTTTTTTCTGGATCCTACTTGCCAAAGATTTCTCATGCTCTATCTTAGCTATTCTTATCTCTTTCTTTAAGTTTTTACAGGATAGCTTGTAACTCTCAAGCATCCAAACTGAGCCTTCACGTTTCATCTTCACATAAGCCTCCTTCTTCCTCTGGACAAGAGATTCAACATCTTCAGTAAACCACAGCACCCTCACTCGACCACTCCCTCCTTTTATGACATGAATTAATTTATCAAAGACACGCAGTAGTTGTTGTTTAAAAAAGCTCCACATTTAAATTGTGCCCATCTCCTGCAGTTTCCTTCTCCATCCTATGTATCCTAAAATCTTTCCTAATCGCATCATATTTGCCTTTCCCACAGCTATAACTCTTGCCCTATACACCTGTACCTTTCCATCGCTAAGATAATCATAACTGAATTGTGGTCACTATCAGCCAAGTGTTCATCTACCTCCAAGTCTGGTTCATTACCCAGTACCAAATCCAATTTGGCCTTGTACCTTGTTGCCCTATGTACATACTGTGTCAGGAAACCATTTTGCATACATTGGACAAAAACTGACCCATATAAAGTCATTGAGCTGTAGCGTTTCCAGTCAATATTTGGAAAGTTAAAGTCTTCCATAACAATTGCTGCTATTTTCGCTCATTGCCAGTATCATCTTTGTAATCCTTACTCTACATCTCTGGAACTTTTCAGAATTTTTTTAGAGAATTAGAATTAGACTTACAGTGTGGAAACAGGCCCTTCGGCCCAACAAGTCCACACCGACCCGCCGAAGCGCAACCCACCCATACCCCTACATTTACCCCTTACCTAACACTACGGGCAATTTAGCTTGGCCAATTCACCTGAATCGCACATCTTTGGACTGTGGGAGGAAACCGGAGCACCCGGAGGAAACCCACGCAGACACGGGGAAAACGTGCAAACTCCACACAGTCAGTCGCCTGAGTCGGGAATTGAACCCGGGTCTACAGGCGCTGTGAGGCAGCAGTGCTAACCACTGTGCCACCGTGCCGCCCAGAAGACTATAGAGAACTGACAACAGGGTGACCTCTCCATTTTTGTTTCTAACCTCTTCCCATACTAACTCAGTAGATGAGTCCTTATCAAACACCCTTTCTGCCAAAGTAATATTGTCTTTGATTAACAATGCCACCCTCCCCCCGTCACTTTTGTTACCTTCCTTGTTCTTAATGAAGCATCTAAACCCCGGACGCTGCAACGATTAGTCCTGTCCCTGCTCTATCAATTTCTCCAAAATGGCCACAAAATTTGTGAAAAGATTTGTAGCTCGGGTGCTCGTTGTTGTTGTTCTGTTCACCAAGCTGGGAATTTGTGCTGGTAGACATTTCGTCCCCTGTCTAGGTGACATCCTCAGTCCTTGGGAGCCCCCGATGAAGCGTTTCTGTGATGTTTTCTACGGCATATATAGTCATTTGTATCTGCCGCTTCCGGTTCTGAGTTCCAGCTGTCCGCTGCAGTGGCCGGTATATTGGGTCCAGGTCAATGTGCTTATTGATTGAATCTGTGGATGAGTGCCATGCCTCTAGGAATTCCCTGGCTGTTCTCTGTTTGGCTTGTCCTATAATAGTTGAGTTGTCCCAGTCGAACATCACGCTGTACAACTGCACAATTTGGAAACAGGGAGCGATTGAAGGGATGTTAAACAAGGGTGAGTTGGATAGATCAGAAGACAGCATGAGGGGAGATAGACAGAATCAGACAGAAAATGGAAGTTTCATTTAGAAATTCTCACAGACAGCTAGGCCTTTATCTAGTCCCTTTCCCTGTGAGCACTGTGCAGATACTGACTGTGGTCGCAGAGCATTTATCTTCGACAATATCACAGAGGTGAGTTGCTGACAGTTAAACAGACTCCAAACGGTCAAGTGTTTTTTTAAGTGAGAAGGTAGTTTAATTTAAACAGACTGGGTGAACAGCAGCAGGAACTGCTTGTTACTGAGATAATGCACCAGAGAATCTCAATGAGATGGATCACTGACAGAGGGAAATCAGCATCTCAGCTGTGGGCCAAATAATGATTGAGAAAGATTGCACACCACTTCCTTGGTTTTGTGATACACATTTCAATTTACGTAGCTCAATATCATGAGTGTATCTTATCTCTTTGTATCTTCCATAGTTTAGTATGGACAGACCATCATTTTGACCGGTATTTTGTGTTCAATAATCAGATTTTACTCCTCATTCCTCACTTTAAATGTATCCTTGAATCTGTTCTTCATATGAGTTATAAAGGGTAACATTCCAATGCTGCTGACTGGGGAATATTATTTTCCCTCCCTCCAGTCTGAATTGCCATGTCCCCCAATTCTTTCTGTTTTCTGTCTCCTCCACAATGCCATAATGACACTGTAATTGAAGTCCAGTCAATGAAACTTCATCACAGTTCACTAACGTTGATGACATCAATAGCACAGGCCTCATCTGCCTCTCTCCTAAACTGAAAAAACAATCTGAATTTTATTTGTCACGTTCAGTTCTCTGTTAACATATCCATGTCATCTGTCTGTTATAACCCCATGTCTCTCAGACACACACTCCCCTCAGATCATGAACTATAAAAATTGTCTCAATGTTTTTTTTAATTATAATGCTTGGTCAGTAGTTCCAGGATGTATGTTTCCATTTATAAACAGAGAAGCATGTTTACGTTCTGATAAACTTATGGCATTACTCCTGCATGCAAGGCAGATTGATTGGTTACACTCAATTGATCTACCATACTCAAGATTTGTTCCATTAGTCACCCACACATATCACATCCAGAATGCAAAAGTTTGAATCAGTGTTTTGAATTTTAATAAAACAATATTGAATTGAAAGGCGTTGGCTGGAGCTATTTGTTCAGTGACTGTGATTGATGTCCGTCTCCGTGGATGGTAAATGTGTCACTGGAGGGTTTGCCTCTTCTATTAATTAAGGACTCGGTTCAATGTGTTCTCCCAGTATGGGCGGGAGCATCAACGACTGGACTAACAGGGATCAGCAACTCGAGAGACAGTGGGAGGAGAGATCCGAATCTGAGAACATTAGACTGGAATGTTCCAACAGACAGGAGTTTATACTTGGGTCTTTACTATCTTTCTCAGTCTTGGATATCATTAGCATCACGGATCGAAGGTATCCTTTGGATTATTCAAGGTGGTTACTCTCCCATCCCCGCTATAGATAGTGTTCCTGGTAAATCATTCCATCTGACCAATAAACTGAGTTGTAGTGAATTGCTGCTCACATTCAAATTTTAGAATTTGGAAGTCATCATTTCCTGATGCAGTCAAAAATGTTATTCCTGACAAATTATAACCAGCAAATTACTTTTCACAACTTACTCAACAATACGTGAGGAGAAACCAGTTTGTTCTTAAACTCAATGACCTTTTCTCTCCATTCAGACTTACATTTCTACATATTCTCCCAACCCACCAATCCTCCCCAAGACCACTATCAGGATATTTCAGTCTCCTTCTCAGCCTCAATGCAACTGCTGAATAATTCACCATTTGTGCCTTTGGTAAATCCAGATATAACCGTTTCAAGTCTCTTCTAAGTAATCTTACGCCGCAAAATATTTGCACTTGAGTTGGTTAATTTTTACTCTCCATAGAATCTGTCTGATGGACGACAGTGCATGGTGGTCAAGTCATTGACTCATAATCAAGAGGCAGAGAAAAATAATCTTTTGGTGTCTCCTGAAGGAAATTGATGGATTGCAAATGAAATCATCACCACTTGTTTTAAACAGAAGCCTATCTGTTTCCCTCATGTCCTGTAGAGACGTTCATGGGTCATCCTTCCCTGGTCAGCTCTCTGTGTGATTGCAAACGCACTGCGGTATGTTTTACTTTGTATTGACCTGTGGAACAGTTGAACCAACCACTCAGCTCAGGATCAGCATAACATACTGGTCTGACCAGGGCTGCACACATCCCGTGAGGGCAAAATAAAAGAAAAGATCGCTCCCTTCCTCTGCTTGATTTCCATGCCCCTGCAAATCATTGCCATTCAAGTAGGTGATCATTCCCTGTTTCGAGTGAATTCTTTGTCATTGAGTCTCCCTCCTTGAGTGATATTCATCTCCATCGGCACCTCTGGTGTTAACTTTCGTGATGCTGACGTACAAATGTAAGGAACGTCTAAATTCCACATCATTCGCAGTGTAGAGAGAAGTAATGGCTTTTTACAGCACAGGAAACAAGCTGAGACAGCTAAGTGAGGGAACAGAATTATTGCGATCAACCCTGAGAGTGTTGATGAGATCGTATTTGGGGTATTGTAGACAGACTTTCTCTCTTTAATAAGGAAGAATCCTCTTAGCAGAATGAGTGTAAAGGAGTTTACCAGACTCATTGTTGAATGATTATACCATCCGGAGTGCATGAGGATTATTCTGTAGCGCTTTGAGAGAATAAGAGGTGATTGCATTGAAACTTAAGGAGGTGGACAGTCACTCATTATATTCCAAACAGACATTGACATGGTGATAAATTCCATGGCTTGTTTATTACTAGGTTTGCATGATCGTCGATAATTTAAAAGCCTCTGGGAACATCCCTCTCACCCACGCCACTCCCCATTTCGATTGAGAGAGAGAGAGAGAGAGAGTCAGTCTTTCAGTAACCTCTCCTCACATTATGAACGTCATGTAGTCCATAATCCCGACCGGAGGCTCAATACCTTCATGCTGAAACTGTTAACTATTCCCACCAGCTTCTGGCCTCCATGGAGAACACGAATCTTTCTTCAAAGATAGAAGATGCCTCTTTGAGACTTGGTACAAAACATTTGGCTTCCTTCCTCACTGCTGGCGAAACGTGTTAAAGTATCACGTGTCCCACAGGTAATGCAGCCACAATGAACATTGTGGAGCCGTCTATGAGTACATTCTCTGCTCCGTTGGTTTTTCAGGTGGGAGCATCAACGACACCCACATGTTCCTGTATAAATGTCTTAAGGGCCAGAATGGCCTCCTCCGGATCCCATGGAACAGTAGCAAGGGTCTGGTTGGACTCTGCCTGTTCCTGTTTAACAGCTCAATGTACTGACCAGAGCCCTCCTCTTCCTGGGGAACAGGCAGCACGATTGAATGGACTGTCCCTCTTCTTGTTCAGTCGTTTTGATGGACTGAATGGCTTCCACATATCCATGTAACCAGCTTGAGGTGTGGAATGAGCTCCTCTTTTAACTGTGGAATTGTGCAGTGTCTGGCCGTGATGTTACATGAATGTTACCGACACTTTAACAGCACAAACCCTACTGCTGTCCAGGTCTTGCTGCACATGGATTCAGAGACTGATTCAGGAGCTGAGGAGGGACAAAATGTTCTGAACATTGTGTGATCTCCAGTGATCACCCCGCTTCTGATCTTGCGATGGATGGGGGTGAGTGGTGCCAGGGGTGTGGGCGCATAGACGTTGACGAAGGAGCCGAAGATGTTTGTGCTGAGGAAGTTAACCTGAGGATCTCCTGAACAGATGTCCTGGGACTGAGAGGATTGTCAGCCACGCCCACAAACATCTTCCTTTGTGCTCTGAAAGACCACAACCAATTGGGAGGGTACACGTGATTCTCATTAAACTCAAATAAGTAGATGGTCCCATTGACACCCTCAGTCAAGTAATGTCTTGATATCAAGGCCATTTACTCTTTCCTGAGCCCCTGTGTTCACCTCTTGTTCATATCAATAGGGGACGCGAGTCTTTTCCTCTCACAGAGGGATATCAATGTCTGAAAATTACCTGGGCTCAGAGAGTTAAGGGAGTTTAATCATGAAAGTATTTAAAGAGGAGGTAGATGTATTTTTGACCTATCAGAGAGCTGGCAGGTGTGATGAATTGGGTATTAAAGAGGTCTTAATGCTAACAGTAGATCAGGCATGATCGTATATAATGGCTTGACCGTCCGAATTGGCTGATCCTGTTCCTTATGTTCATATTTTCTGTATTTACAAAGTTGAAGGTCGTAATGTTCCTCGATGTTCTGTTATTGAATGTTGCAATCAGAGAGAGCAAAGCACTTTTGAATCATGTCTGGGCGAGGTTAGGGAGCTTTATTCATAATGAATCTTAGTCTAGACAATTCCAATAAATGAAGCATAAGTTGCAGAGAGGAGGCACTTTTTGAAGAGACCAGAGGTGTCCTTTGAACCCAGACTAGATTCCCAAACAACATTTTACAACACTCACCAAATTGTGTGTGACAGTCTGGAGGCATTGAATGAGATCCTGTGTTACTGTGGACAAAGTATTTGGAGGAAATGGCCTCCATCTGCTCCTGTGCAGGAGCTGTAAGGGACTCAATACAAGATCGTAACATGGGACTGTGGCGCAAGAGTGGGTCATCAGACATTGTGTCGCTGCTCCACCACGCACTATGATCTGATTATGGTCTGTGCAGCACTTTTCTGTCTGTGTACCATTTTCCTACTCTCATTTATCTGTCAAATATTTAACATGCACAATTTTGAATAAATGGAAATATCCAGTCATCACAAACTTTAACAGCCCTTTGAGAATCTCTTGATCGTGTTCTGACCAATGTTCGAGGGTCACTAATGTCTTTTCTCACGCCTGTACTAGTGAAAGCAAATTTTAAAGGCAACCAGTTGAGTTCTGCAGCCAATGAAATAAGTATCAGACTTGGTAATTTTCTAGAAAAAAACGTGACATACAGAAAGTTGAACTCTGAACGAATTGTAAAATGATCGAGTGCCCCAAATGTCTGCTCACACAAATGTCTGGGAATGCAGATTTCGTCCCAAAACAGTTGGATTTGTCTGAACTCCCTTTCCTTCGGGCAGTGGAGAGATTCCTCTGAATCCTCATCAGTAATCCTCCACGAGTGGTAAAGATGACTCAGGGATTTTCTGCTCTTACACCTTGTTTTCAAGCAGAAAAAAGTGAGAGATAGAGACCAATTGGCATTTGCTTCTGAGGGAGGTAATATTTTTCTCTCTTCCTGTGTGAAAAAAAGTTATAATGTCAACTGAACACCAAACTGGACCATGTGCGATCTACATGAACAGTCTCTGGAATAGAAGATAATAGACTGTATGTTGTATGCAGCATCATTGCTATTGCTGTGCACAGTGTTTTTCATTAGCAAAAAAAAGTGCACACTTTATAATTTGATGACGTCTTTATATGAGTCTGCGTAATTTTTATAAATGGGTTGATATCTTCATAATATTTGTGTTTATATCAACAAATCACATTCATAAAAATATTCCCTAATTTAGTCTGCTGAACAAGAGAAAATATGTATCCAGCTGAAACACTTTTCTGAAAACCGTGGTTCAAGAAGATTTCTCATCTAAGACCTAAGCAGATAATGTCCGATAACAAAAGGCCGTCATTTCAGGAATGAGTAAAGAGAAGCATCTTTGAACACCTTCAAAAAGAATTACATCCGCTTTTTTAGTTTAGAGGATCAAAACTGCACCCAGTGTATCTGATGTGGTCTCAGCAATGCCCTGTACAGATGCAGTAAAACATTCCTGATTAAACCCAATACCTGTTGCCAGAAATAGCATCACTCCACTTACCTTCCAAATCACGTGCTACATCTGCAACAGGCTTCATATGATTCATACACCAGGAATATGAAAAATATCTGCATCACAGAGTTCTGCAATCTCTCTCCATTTAAATTGTTTCCTATGGTTCGATCCTTCCTACCACAATAGACAACTCACATTATATTATTTCTGCTTAAGTTTTGCTCACTAACCTTCTCTGTCTATATCACAATGCAGATTCACTACCTCAATTTGAAGATATGTTGAATGATCATCTTGGTGTACAAGGTAATTCAGCTTTCATCCATTCAGTCCCTTCATCCAGATATTTGAGATACATTATTGATCATTGATGACCCCACGGTGATCGCTGAGGCAAAACTAGTCACAGTTTTGTAAAAATATGCATTTATCTCTACTGCGACAGCATCCCTGTTCCTATGTAGCAGTTCAGGCGGGTTGAATGGCCTCCTCCTGGGCTGCGTAATGTACTCAACGAGCTGAATTGCTTCTTTCTATATTCCTGTGTAACTCCTTTGAGGGACCGAATGGTCTCCTCCCATCTCATTGTAACGATCCTGTGTGGCTGAATGGGGTGGTTCCCTGCCCTGTAACAGCATCGAGGGCTGGATTGAAGGAAGAACATGTTGGATAAGGGCGGCAGTTGCCCATTCGGCTGCACCATTCAGAGTGGTCATGCCTGATCCGAGTTTGCCTGGCCATCCATCTCATGTCTGTTCCCAATAAACGTTGACTATTTTGTCCAGCAAAGATCAGTCGAGCTCTGCCTTGAATATCTTCAATAACTGGGCCTTGGTAATGAGGACATCACAGGTAGCACAACACCTAAAGGGAAAGAGACATCCTTATTTCATTGTGGGACCAATTATTTTAAAACGGTGTTAACCTCACATCAACTCACTGCCCCTTTTCTGATATAAGAATGCAATAACTAGGAATAAACAGAAACCATTCCGCCCTCCAACTCTGTCCCACATTACCACTGACTCTTTCCAATCAAATATGTATCAAATCCAGCCTCTGCTGCTGTCTCAGGAAGAGAATACCTGATAGCATAACACCACACAAGCGTTAAAGAAAGGAATAGAATTAGGCCATTTGGCCCATCAAGTCTGACATGCCATTTGACCATTTCTTTTAAATTCCTCAACATCATTCCCCTACCTTCTCCCTAGAATCTTTGATCTCCTCATAAATCAAAAACTTATTTATTTGTGTCTTAATGACACTAGTGCGTGTGTGTGTGTGTGTGTGTGTGTGTTATCTATGTATTTTGTGACTATGTCTGTCTTTCTGCCTATTTGTGTAACTGTATATGTTTCTGTGTGATTCATTGTGTGTGTATGCCTTTCTCCTTGTATGCATTGTGCATGTTAGTATATTGCGGTGTTTAGCAATACTTTTTGTGTATTTCAATGCCTGTGCAATGGGATATCTGTTCTTTTGCGAGTGAGAGAGATGAGGTTGGAACTGAGTGGGTTTAAATTGAGAATTGCTCTTTACTGAATATTGCTCTTTACTCGGTTGGTGGGAATTGGATGTTTCAGAATCTCCACACAAGGCCTCCTGGTCCTCTCTAGCTCTTTCCAGGATGCTCCTCACATATCAGGGTAGGGGGCTGAGGGAACGGCTATCGGGCACTCCAACACCCGGCTTGGCCCTTGCTGTCCAATTCCAGGCTGTTTCTCCTGGAATGGAAGAAGAGGATGGAAGCAATGAGGGTGGGAGTGGGTGTCCCTGCTGTTAGTGCTGGAGGAGGGTAAGGGTGAGGTGTCCAGAGGGAGTCTGACCCCAGTGTTGTATACATGTGTTATTAGTGTGTGGGGCTATTGTGTCAGTGCCAAAAAATTGGGGAGGCAAGGTGCTGAATGCAATAGTGAGAGTGGTCATGCCTGAGCCTTATTTGGAGATAGAATGTGAGCCTTGTTCGAGGGTAGGTGCTATTACAGATATACAGTGAGTGTGAGGGAGCAGAGAGAATACGATGACTCTTATCCTGGCAGAGGGGGGAGGATATTGATGCTTGTCCTGTATTGCTGACCAATTCTTCAGAACATCTAAGCGCCGAGGAGAGCCTCCCCAAATGTCTTGTCCAAGTCTATCACAACTAACTTCTCAGACCCTGTCCCTCAGATTCCACAGAACCAGTTTGGTGGATCAAGGCGAATTATCTTAGCCCAGAGACCCAGGGACAGTTCTGAATTCCTGAGTTCGAATCCTGCCAAGGCAGATGATGGAACGTGAATTCAATAAGTATCTGGAATCAAGGGTTTATGATGACCATGAATCCATTGTCGATTGTTGGAAAAACTCATCTGCTTCACTAATATCGTTTACGGAAGGTAACTACTGTCCTTCTCTGGTCTGGCCTGCATGTGACTCCAGACCAAAGGCAACGCTGTTGACTCTTAACTGCCCTCTGCCATGGACAATAAATGGTGGTTATAAATAGGGCACCCTCAACCTGTGAATGATAACAAATAATCGTGGGTACTGCAGTAATACTGGATGGTGTCAAGTTGCATAGAAACTGCGATAACTAAGTGACTGCTCATGTTGTGAAAAATAAATTCCATAAGTGTATATCAGGTAGTTGGAGAGTATGTTGTGAACCAAACTAGAGAGTTGGTTATTTCATATTTGATGTTGTGTGGTCAGGAGAACTAATTACGAACCATGCGCTGAAGCCACTTTGAGGAACTTTTAATGCAACATAGAAACGTTGAACATTATAGTCAAACATCGAGGAAGCCTGTAGGCTAGAGCTTCAAGTTAGTTCCAGTGAATTGAGAAAGTAAAATATAACATTCAGTGAGAGACAAGCAATGGTTGCTTGAGTCATAGAGTCCTAAAGCATGAAGTTATTCCCTTCGGACCAACGGTGTCCATTCCAAACAAAATGTTCATTCACACTAATCCCATTTTCATGATATTGCCCGATATCCTTCCAATCCTTTCCTAACCAAGTATTTCTCCAAATGCCTTAATGTTGTTAATGTATGCAATCAACCACTTTCACTGGCAGCTCATTCCATATGCATACTCCTCTGTGTGTAAAAAAGTGCTCCTCAGGTTACCTTTTATTCTTTCTCCTTTGACCTTAAGCTGATGCCCTCTAGTCTGGGATTGCACAACCCTGGGGAAAAAAGACTGAGTGCATTCACTCTGTTCATGTCTCCCATGATCTTATACACTCTTTCAGACCCCCACCAGTTTCATACACCCTAAAGTTAAAAAATGTCTAGCTTGTCCAACCTCTCCTTAAAATCCAGACCATAGAGTCCTTGGCAACTTCCATGTAAATTTGTTGTGCACTCTTTCCAGTTTAATAACATCCTTTCTAGAGCAAAGTGAACAAAACTGAGCATAACACTACAAGTATGGCCTCACCACCATCCTGTATAACTGCAACATAACTCCCCAACTTCGATATTCAATGCCCAGACTTCACTGCTCTATCTATCTCTGAATCAACGTTCAGAGAACCGTGCGCCTGAATTCCAGGGTCCGTCTGTTCCACTACAACCCTTAAGGCCCAACCATTCACCATGAATCTCCGACCTTGAATTGACTTCTCACATTTATGCATATTCAATTCAATTTGCCATTTCTTGGCGCACTTCCCAACTGATCAAGGTCCTGCTGCAATTTCTGATAATCTTCCTCACTGTCCACGAGACCACATTATTTCGTGTCATCTGCAATCTTACTAATCATGCCTGGTACATTCTAAACTAAATCATTATACATATAACAACCAGTAATGGGACCAGCACCGACCACTGAGGCACACTACTAGTGACAGGCCTCCAGTCCGACAATAATCCTTTCCACTATTACTCTCTGCTCCCTACCATCAAGACAATTTTGTGTCTAATTTGCCATGTTCTCACTCCCTTCCATGCAATCTACCCTTCCAGAGCAGCGTACCACGTGAACCCTTAATGAAGGCCTTACTAAAATCAATTGGCCACTTCATCAAACAACGCTAATAAATTTGTCAAACATGATCTTCCACAAAGCCGTGCTGACTGCTTCTAATCATGCCCTGCCTTTCCACATATATGTTTATCTTACCTCTCAGAATCCTCTCAAGTGCCTTACCCACTACAGACGTCCGATTTACTGGTTTATAGTTCCCAGGTTTTTCTTTGTAGCCCTGCATGAATAAGGGCACAGTATTCCCTGTCCTCCAATCCTTTGGGACCTCACCCATGGCCTGCGATAATGTAAAAATATCTGGCAGGCCCCCACAATTGCTTCTCTATCCTCTTACAATGTTGTTGGATATATCTGGTTTATAGAAATACTGCAAAGCTTGAAACAAAAGTCAATTTATTTAAGGTACAAACACCCAAGAGTGAGAAAGTGACTAATGATGGCTAACATAACAAATTAAAGATTATATTAACCATAAGAAGTGACTTCAGAGGAAGTCCAGACATTGTGGAAACCTGAGAAATTTCATAAATTTTTACAATCCGGAAAAGGAGGGACTTGAAACTGACAAGGAAATCAAAAAGCAAACATACATGCTAACAAACAGGAACACAAAGACTGCATCAATCTACGATCTATATTTCAATGGAAACAAAATAAAAGCAAGGTCAAATGTGGAAATTTGTAATCGGGAGATGAGATACTATTGTGGAGAACAGGGAAATGGCCGAGAAGTAACCAGTTACTTTGCATTTTTCTTCATGGAGGAAGAGCCAGAAAATCATCAAGAAATAATCAAGTTATCATATCGGCCTTCAGGAGCTAAAGGCATAAAGTCAATTCATATCAGTAACAAGGTAGTACTTGAACATGGAGCTGGATTGGGCATTGCTACGTCTGATGAAACAGATGTACTTTCTATCAAAATGTCAGAAATAAATCAGCAATAGAAGTATTAATTGCATTGTCGATGACTGTGTTCTAATTTCCTGTACATTTTAAAGAGGCTGGAAAGCCATTGTAAATAAATGGAAGGTAATAAACGTGATCCAAGCATGGTAGGTAGATGAGTGGAATGGATCCAGGCATCTAGAAATGGAAAAAGTGATAGTGTGAAGAAATGCAGATCAATGAACTTGACATCTGTAGAGACTCTTTTGGAATCTATGAGACAGGATGGGATATTGGATATTTAGAAATTAACAGCAACATTGGAGAGAATCAGTATACATTTTTGAAAGGAAATCATACTTAATAGCTTCAGAATTATGTAAGTGGAAAGTTGAACGTGGGTTCACCTTCAATTTAAGGAGTCAGTATATCGATGCAACGAAATGTTGAACTAGTTTCATAGTGTATTGGTGAGACTGTGCGTAGACTATTGTGTACAGAGTTGGTGAACTTGTACCTGAAGTATTGTGTCCAGTTTTGGTGACCTAATCTGAGAAAGAATATACTGACCACAGAGGAAGTGCAATGGATATTCTCCAGGTTCGTCCCTCAGATGGCGAGATTGTCCGATGCAGCAACTCGGCCTGTCTATCTTCGGTTTCAAAGAATGAGAGGTGATCGCAGTGAAATTTTGAAAATTTGTGAAACATATGACAAGGCGGAAATAAACAGGATGTTTCTCTGGCTGTCTACTCTACATTTAAGGCAGAAAATGGCAGGATATGGGACAGGCCATTTAAGACTGCAATAAGGAAGTAATTCTTCACTCGGAGAGGACTGACTAATTCAGAGGCATAGAAATCTGCTGGCAGGCAAGTTTAGGGAGAATCCCCAGGTATTCAGCAAGTGTGTCAAGTGAAAACAAATAACCTTGGAATAGGTAGGAGTCATTAGTGACTTGCCAAGTTGAATCTAAATCAACTTCAGTGGTGTGAGTAAGAGGGTAAAAGTCTGTTGGTGTGACTGGAGGCCGGTGTCTAATGGTGCACCATAGGGATCAATTTGTGTCCCTTATCATTTGTGATTCGGTGATGCCAGTGTTGGACTGGAGTGGACAAAGTTAAAAATCACACAATACCAGGTTTATTCCGAGGGATGAGCTTTCGAAGCGCCCAACTACCTGATGAAGAAGCAGTGCTTCGAAAGCTAGTGCCTCCGAATAAACCTGTTGGGCTATAACCTTGTGTTGTGCGATCTATAACCTTATTATTTGTTATATTAATAAATGGTGTATCTGTGAATATGGACGAGGGGTGGGGAGAGTGTGATAACGAAGTTTGTGTTTGATATAACGATTGACCGGGTGGCTGGGAGCGAGGAGGAAGGTCTTATGTTCCAGGAAGATACAGATGGACAGATCAGTAGCGGATGGAATGTAACTCTGATAAATGAGGTGATGCACTTTGGAAGAAGGAAGCAGACAGCGAAATACTCAGTGAATGACAGCGCACTCGGGAGCTCAGAGGGAGCTTCTCCACTCATCCCTCAATGTGACGGGACAGGTTAATACACAAGTTGAAAAAGCAAAGGGTAGCGTAAGCATAGCATTTATTCATCGTGGCACAGATTATAAGAGCTATGCAGAACTTTGTTTAGGCCAAGATGGAATACGGTGTGTAGTTTTGGGAACCACATTACAGGAACGATGTGATTGCACTGGAGCGGGTGCAGAGGAGATTCACAGGATGTTTGCTAAGATGGAGCATATCAGCTATTGGGAGAGGATGGATAAGCTCGGGTTGTTTAGCTTTAGAGCAGAGAAGGCTGAGGGGGATGTGGTTCAGAAGGAAACCATTATGAGGAACATGGACAGGGTGGATAGACAGCAGCTGTTCCTTTTAGTCAGAGGGAGAACAAGGAGGAGCACATTCTTAAAGTGAAGTGTTTGAGATTTAAAGGGGACTTGAGGATCGTTTTTTACTGAGGGGGCTTGGGGCTCTGGAACGTACGACCGGAGAGGGAGTTGTCACGGGTAACCTCACAGCTATTACAAAGTACTTGGACGACCTCTTGAAGTGTCATAACATTCCCAGCTATAGGGCTCGTGGGACAAATGTAGACCGCGCTGTATTTCTTACGGTGCAGAGTCTATGCTTGTATGAGTGCATGGTTGTGCAAGGTCAATCATTGAAAAGCTTAAGGCAGGAATCGATGGGTTTCAGAACACTCTATATGCATAAGGTTAATAACAGTGAACTTGTAATAGCTTCATAAAGTACGTCAATGGCAAAATTAAGGGGAAAAATGGTGCAGCTTCTTTACAGTCTGAATCCAGAGAATGGAGAAGAGGGAAATGGCAGAACTATGCAGCAAATATTTCATTTATGTCCTCACAGAAGAAAAAAATGAGGGAAGTTTAATCTGGTGAGGGAGAAAAAGGGAATAGAATAAAATTAGCAAATAAACGTTATGGAGAAAGTATTTTAACTGAAAGTAATGGCTGAGACAAAGGCAACAGAGATTTATCAAATGAGAAACATATTTGAGAAACAGACTTTTAGCAAAAACTATGGAGAAGCAATCAATGCAATATGATTGGATTTTCAGAAAGATTTTTGATAAAGCCCCAAGCGTACTATCCAAATTCGAATCCTATGAGACTGGGGCTAACAGAAGGGCATGGTTTTACAATTGTAGAGCTAACAGGAAACAGTGAGCAGGAATAAATCAATTTTTTTTTAGAGCAGAGAACTCGGTCGTATAGCAGGATTCAGTGCTTGGATCCTAGCTTATCCAAATACTCACCAAACATTTGTTCGAGCGAATCAAATGCAATATTTCCAAGCCTGCTGATGGCAATAATCGATGTCGGATTATGAGTGGGTGAGAAGGATGTAACAAAAGGCTCCAAGGTGACTGAGGCAAGTGGAGTGTCTGTGCAAATATGGGGCAATGAAGAACAATGTGGGTAGATGTGACGTTGTACCCTTTGAAGAGAAAAAGAGAACGGCAGCCTAAAAAGAACTCCCACCTAAAAAGAATTGACTGCCGTGATGGGACCGAGGGGGAGGTAATTGCTCAGATTGTAATTATACTCCTCTTAAGGGACTGGACACAGCTGAGTAATTTTCAACATTGCCAGGGAGATGGAGCTGGAAAGAAGCAGCTTCCCCAGTGACACGGCTTGTTGTGCAGCACAAGTCTTCTGTTTTATTGCAGGAATGGTTTCAGGGCCCATTGCTTTTGTTGTATCTACTGTGTTCAGCTATTTCTTCACGTTACGTGCAGTGAAATAAATTAATTGAAGGCTGGCATCTGTGATGCTGTGGGCATCATGGCGAGAGTGAGATGGATCATTGACTCAACACTATTGGTTGAGGATGGTGCAGATACTACATCCTTGCCTTTTACACTGATATGCAGGACTGTTCCATTATTTAGAATGGGGATGTTTGTGCAGCCCTTTCCTCCATCATTTGTTTCATCATCCATCACTATTTATGACTGAATGTGGCAGGACTGCAGAGCTTCAGTGAGATCTGTTGGTCAATACGGTAGCTTTAATGGGTTAGCATAAGGTTTAAGTTCTTGTGGTTCTGACCCTGACACATTCACCCACACACATAGAACATAGAACATAGAAAGATACAGCGCAGTACAGGCCCTTCGGCCCTCGATGTTGCGCCGACCGAAGCCTACCTAACCTACACTAGCCCAATAACTTCCAAATGCCTATCCAATGCCCGCTTAAATGACCATAAAGAAGGAGAGTTCACCACTGCTACTGGCAGGGCATTCCATGAACTCACAACCCGCTGTGTAAAGAATCTACCCCTAACATCTGTCCTATACCTACCACCCCTTAATTTAAAGCTGTGTCCCCTAGTAATACCTGACTCCATTAGCGGTAAAAGGTTCTCAGTGTCGACCCTATCTAAACCCCTAATCATCTTATATACCTCTATCAAATCTCCCCTAAACCTTCTCTTCTCCAATGAGGACAGCCCCAAGTGCCTCAGCCTTTCCTCATAAGATTTTCCTACCATTCCAGGCAACATCCTGGTAAACCTCCTCTGCACTCGTTCCAATGCCTCCACATCCTTCCTATAGTATGGCGACCAAAACTGCACACAATACTCCAGATGAGGCCGCACCAGAGTCTTATACAGTTGCACCATGACCTCAGGACTCCGGAACTCAATTCCTCTACCAATAAAGCCCAGTACACCATATGCCTTCCTCACAGCACTATTTACCTGGGTGGCAACTTTCAGAGATCTGTGTACATGGACACCAAGATCCCTCTGCTCATCCACACTACCAAGTAGCCTACCATTAGCCCAGTAATCCATCTTCTTGTTACTCCTAATCCATCTTCTTGTTACTCCTAATCCGTGGGCGGCACGGTGGCACAGTGGTTAGCACTGCTGCCTCACAGCGCCTGTAGACCCGGGTTCAATTCCCGACTCAGGCGACTGACTGTGCGGAGTTTGCACGTTCTCCCCGTGTCTGCGTGGGTTTCCTCGGGTGCTCCGGTTTCCTCCCACAGTCCAAAGATGTGCGGGTCAGGTAAATTGGCCAAGCTAAATTGCCCGTAGTGTTAGGTAAGGGATAAATGTAGGGGTATGGGTGGGTTGCGCTTCGGCGGGTCGGTGTGGACTTGTTGGGCCGAAGGGCCTGTTTCCACACTGTAAGTCTAATCTAATCTAATCTAATCTTCTTGTTACTCCTCACTGAACCGTTGATTGTATTGGTGGTAATGGCAGACTGAGGAGATTAACACAGGCAAAAGTTTACAGGTTGTGGTTGAATGCAGGTCTACTTCTCCTGCTGCTGTGGTTTACAGCACTGTATAAATATGCACGTTTTGATCTGCAATATCTGAAATGCAATTCTGCTGTCTGTCCCCTAGTTCACATCGAGACCCATTCACCCATCAGTCCTGTACTCAGTGACCTACTCTAGTTTCTGATGTGGAAATACTTCCATTTTTAAATTCTCTTTCTGCTGAGGGTGTCCCCCGGGTCATGCTTTCAATCTGATACTTTTCGCAAAAGCATTGAACTGATTTTAAGTCAATTGTTTAATTCATGTGCAATTTTTCTTCAGTAATGCCATCTTCTATGTTTGAGGTGAACGTGTTTCCCTTTGTTTCTCTCCCTGATCATGATAAAGAGCTCTGAAGTGTCAGTGATGCCAGCCTTATGTAGTTTCAGAGCCAATGAATTCTCTGGATTCCCAATCTTCTTCACCACACTGGATGTTTCCTCTTTTGGTTTGATGCTTTATCGCTCATGATTGCCTTGTCCTCCCCTAGTATGTTTCATCTTCTTTGTGATGAATTTCTGACATTAGCTACCGAAGCATCCCCAGAAACTCTTGCCATTGCTGTTCCATAGTCTTCCCTGCTCGGCTCCCCTTCCAATTAACTCGTGCCAGCTCCTCCCACATGTTTTTGTAGTTACATTGCTCAATTTTTGAAAGAAGTAGATGTACATCCCTCAACTTTTTGGCAATTCCTGTGTGCTGTGGTCCTTTGTAGAGTAAGTGTACAACAGAGTAATGTGTTCAAATGCTGGGTCTGATGCCAGAATTTTTCTCTCCAATAATATGACAGACACTACCTTTGGAAAGAACCCAGCAGGTCAATATATTGAAGTCCCGGTAGAAAGGGCATTAACTTAATATCATAAGCAAGATTCATAACACACATCCTGATAAGAATGAGAGACAAGAGTATGGAATCTCAGAAACGGGGGAAAGTTGAGAGAAGGGGAACATATCACTTAAGATGAGGATCAAATAATGACTTGATGCTTCATAAATTGTATACATCATTTGCACCATTTTTCGTTAACTGTGTCTTCATTGTTCATTCAGATTGTGTTGCATACATAGGAAAAATCTTCATTTTCTGAACACAGACAGATTAAGCAGTGCATATAAAATCATTTTTCCTCCACTTCAAACTGTCCTGTTGTCGTGCTGCTAGGATACATGAACACCAACTGGCCAGCAAAAGACATAGAACATAGAACAATACAGCGCAGTACAGGCCCTTCGGCCCTCGATGTTGCGCCGACCGAAGCCTACCTAACCTACACTAGCCCAATAACCTCCATATGCGTATCCAATGCCCGCTTAAATGACCATAAAGAGGGAGAGTCCACCACTGCTACTGGCAGAGCATTGCATGAACTCACAACCCGCTGAGTAAAGAATCTACCCCTAACATCTGTCTTATACCTACCACCCCTTAATTTAAAGCTGTGTCCCCTAGTAACAGCTGACTCCATGAGTGGAAAAAGGTTCTCACTGTCAACCCTATCTGAACCCGTAATCATCTTGTACACCTCTATCAAATCTCCCCTAAACCTTCTTTTCTCCAATGAGAACAGCCTCAAGTACCTCAGCCTTTCCTCATACGATCTTCCTACCATGCCAGGCAACATCCTGGTAAACCTCCTCTGCACTCGTTCCAATGCCTCCACGTCTTTCCTATAGTATGGCGACCAAAACTGCACACAGTACTCCAGATGAGGCCACACCAGAGCCTTATACAACTGCAACATGACCTCAGGACTCCGGAACTCAATTCCTTTACCAATAAAGCCCAGTACACCATATGCCTTATTCACAGCACTATCTACCTGGGTGGCAACTTTCAGAGATCTGTTGTACATGGACACCAAGATCCCTCTGCTCATCCACACTACCAAGTATCTGACCATTAGCCCAGTAATCCATCTTCTTGTTACTCCTACCAAAGTGAATGACTTCACACTTAGCTACAACGAACTCCATTTACCACCTTTCTGCCCAGCTCTGCAACTTATCTATATCCCGCCGTAACCTGCCACATCCTTCTTCGCTATCCACACCTCCACCGACTTTCGTGTCATCCGCAAACTTGTTCACCCAGCTTTCAAGCCCCTCCTCTAGGTCATTTAGAAAATGACAAACAGCAATGGTCCCAGAACAGATCCTTGTGGAATACCGCTAGTAACTGCACTCCAAGATGAACCTATACCATCAACTACTACCCTCTGTCACCTTCCAGCCAGCCAATTCCTAATCCAAACCTCTAATGCACCCTCAATGCCATACCTCCGTAGTTTTTGCATTAGACTGCCATGGGGTACCTTATCGAACGCCTTGCTAAAATCCATACACACCACATCTACTGCTTTACCCTCGTTCACTTCCTTGGTCACCTTCTCAAAGAACTCCTAACAGGGTGACCTCACCTTTCCTATTTCTAACCTCAGCCCAAATTACCTCAGATGGCAAGTCTTCCTCCATCGTCCATTCCACCGCTGTAATACTATCTTTGAGAAGCAAAGCCACACCTCCCCGTCTTTTACCCCCATCTCTGACCCTGCTAAAACATTTAAACCCTGGAACCTGCAACAGCTATTCCTGTCCCTGTTCTACCCACGTCTCTGTAATGGCCACAACATCGAAGTCCCAGGTACCAACCCACGCTGCAAGTTCACCTACCTTATTTCTTATACTTCTGGCATTGAAGTATACACACTTCAAGCCACCTTCCTGTTTAAAGTCACCTTCCTTCGAGATCGATGCCTTGTTCCTAACCTCCCTACACTCAAGGTCCTGTACCCTAAAGCTACAGTCCAGGTTCCCATGACCCACTATCTCTAGTTTCCATACATACAGACAAAGAAGGACACCACTTTGAGTTGGACGACATACACATCCTAGGACAGTCGAAACAAAGATATGCATGAAGATTCTTTGAGGCAAGGCATTCTAAACAGGAGTACATTAATAAACACGTCAATGTAGATTCTATCTTCCTTCCCTTGAAAAAAAGAACTGAAAATGACATCACCCAACTTAAGAAACCAAGACCTATAAATAGAGAGGTGGGACATACCACCAGTGTGTCACCGGAGACTCTGACTGATGAAGTAACCTAGACATGGTAATGAAACATCTGGAAACAAACATTCAAGTTCGCGGACACCTCCTCGTAATGCCCCCTTGACCATGATGCCACCTCCCACCAGCAAACCATCATCTCCCAGACCATCCATAACCTCATCACCTCAGAGGATCTCCCATACACCACCTCCAACCTCATAATCCCACAATCCCGCACCTCCCATTTCTACCTCCTGCCCAAAATCCACAAACTCGACTGCCCCGGCTGAAGCATTGTCTGAGCCTGCTCCTGTCTCACCAAACTCATCTCTGCATACCTCGAAACGGTCCTGTCCCCCTGAGTCCAAGGACTCCACACCTACGTTCGGGACACCACCCACGCCCTCTACCTCCTCCATGATTTTCGCTTCCCCGGTCCCCAATGCCTTATCTTCACCATGGACATCCAGTCCCTGTACACCTCCATCCCCCATCACGAAGGACCCAAAGTCCTCCGCCTCTTCCTTTCCCGCCGTACCAACCAGTACCCTTCCACTGACACCCTCCTTCGACTGACTGAACTGATCCTCACCCTGAACAACTTCTCTTTCCAATCCTCCCACTTCCTCCAAACCAAAGGAGTAGCCATGGGCAGCTGCAAGGGCCCCAGCTATGCCTGCCTCTTCGTAGGATATGTGCAACAATCCATCTTCCGCAACTACACTGGCACCACCCCCCACCTTTTTCACCACTACATCGATGACTGTATCGGCGCTGCCTCGTGCTCCAACGAGGAGGTTGAACAGTTCATCCACTTTACCAACACCTTCCACCTGGACCTCAAATTCACCTGGACCGTCTCAGACTCCTCCCTCCCCTTCCTAGACGTTTCCATTTCTATCTTGTCCGAACAAATCAACATGGACATTTACTACAAACCGACTGACTCCCACAGCTACCTAGACTACACCTTCTCACACCCTGCTCCTTGTATAAAACGCCATCCCATATTCCCAATTCCTTTGTCTCCGCCGCATCTGCTCCCAGGAGGACCCGTTCCAATACCGGACAACCCAGATGGCCTCCTTCTTCAAAGACCACAATTTACCCCCAGACGTGATCGACGATGCCCTCCACCGCATCTCCTCGACTTCTCGCTCCTCCACTCTTGAGCCCTGTACCTCCAACCACCACCAGGACAGAACCCCACTGGTTCTCACCTACCACCCCACCAACCTCCATATACAGTGTATCATGCGCCGTCATTTCCGCCACGTCCAAATGGACCCCACCACCAGGGATATATTTCCCCCCCTCCCCTATCACCGTTCCGAAAAGATCAGTCCCTCTGTGACTCCCTCATCTGTTCCACAACCCCCACCAACCCAACCTCCACTCTAGGCACCTTCCCCTGCAACCACAAGAAATGCAAAATTTGCGCCCACATCTCCTGCCTTACTTCTCTCCAAGGCCCCAAGGGATCCTTCCATATCTGTCACAAATTCATCTGCACCTCCACACACAACATTTATTGCATCCGCTGCACCCGATGTGGCCTCCTCTATATTGGGGAACAGGCTGCCTACTTGCGGAACATTTCAGAGAACACCTCTGGGACACCCGGACCAATCAACCCAACCACCCCGTGGCTCAATACTTCAACTCTCCCTCCCACTCCACCAAGGATATGCAGGTCCTTGGAATCCTCCATCGCCAGACGACAACAACACGATGGTTGGAGGAAGAGCGCCTCATCTTCCGCCGAGGAACACTCGAACCACAAGGGATGAACTCAGATTTCTCCATTTACCTCATTTCCCCTCCCCCACCTTTTCTCAATCAAATCCTTCGAACTCAGCACCGCCTTCCTAAGCTGCAATCTTTTTCCTGACCTGTCCACCCCCACCCCACTCCGGCCTATCACCCTCACCTTGACCTCCTTCCACCTATCACATCTCCAACGCCCCTTCCCCAAGTCCCTCCTCTCTACCTTTTATCTTAACCTGCTGGACACACTTTCCTCATTCCTGAAGAAGGGCTTATGCCCGAACCGTCGATTCTCCTGTTCGTGGATGCTGCCTGACCTGCTGCGCCTTTCCAGCAACTCATTTTCAGCTCTGATGTCCAGCATCTGCTGTCCTCACTTTCTCCTTAAACATGGATAAGCCCTGTGAGGTCCAAAGGGAGATTATTCTGCTAGAGGTGTTCCAGCGATGGTGAGAATTCATGTGAATGAATAGAAAGTTCAAGAAGTGAGAAACTCGGCAGAAATGGCAGATAAGTATGCATTGTGGGCGGATTTTCACCCTGTGAGGGATAGAAAGTGTGAAAAGAGGAGATCCTACACTGCAAAGCATAGAGTAAAGCACACTGGTAATAGTTTACAACAGGTGATAAAAGAAGCCCATGGGGGTTGAAAGGTGGTGAAAGGCCTCACGTGTTCTCACTATAACGGAGTGGAACACATAAAATTTCCGGGTCTGATGGTTTAAGAAGGGCACTGGAAAAAGTTTTTTTCACTGCAGTAAGCTGGGACACACAGTGCTGGGCATTGAAGGAAGACAATTTGGGAAAAGTTGTGGTAAAAGAGGTTAAGCCAGTGGCATTAGTGAAACTGGTAAAGGAGACCCCAAGTAGAACCGATGAACTGCAGGAGAGTGCAGAGCCGAGGCAGGGGTTGGGTAAGGAGGCAGTGCCTGATCTCTATAAAGAATTTGCCTCTGTGGATAAAATTTACTCAACAAGAATGGAGGGGGTGGGTGGGGTAGGGAGGACAGGAGGTTACAATTTGCGAGATATGGGATGTGCTCAGTCTCTAATAATTGAGAAGTGAGGCGCAGGAAAAGCACAACAGATCAGGCAGCATACAAAGAACAGGACAATAGACATAACCCCGGGAATTACAGGCCAGTTAGTCTTACTTCTGTGGTAGGCAAAGTAATGGAAAGGGTACTGAGGGATAGGATTTATGAGTATCTGGAAAGACACTGCTTGATTAGAGACAGCCAGCACGGATTTGTGAAGGGTAGGTCTTGCCTTACAAGTCTTATTCAATTCTTCGAGGAGGTGACCAAGCATGTGGATGAGGGTAGAGCAGTGGATGTAGTGTACATGGATTTTAGGAAGGCATTTGATAAGGTTCCCCATGGTAGGCTTCTGAGGAAAGTCAGGAGGCAGGGGATAGAGGGAAACTTGGCCAATTGGATAGAAAACTGGCTAACTGGTCGAAGTCAGAGAGTGGTGGTAGATGGTAAATATTCAGCCTGGAGCCCAGTTACAAGTGGAGTTCCGCAGGGATCAGTTCTGGGTCCTCTGCTGTTTGTAATTTTTATCAATGACTTGGATGAGGGAGTCGAAGGGTGGGTCAGTAAATTTGCAGATGATACGAAGGTTGGTGGAGTTGTGGACAGTGAGGAGGGCTGTTGTCTTTTGCAAAGGGACTTTGATATGATGCAGAGCTGGGCTGAGGAGAGGCAGATGGAGTTCAACCCTGCCAAGTGTGAAGTTGTCCATTTTGGAAGAACAAATAAGAATGCGGAATACAGGGTTAACGGTAGGGTTCTTAGTCAGGTGGAGGAACAGAGGGATCTTGGGGTCTATGTACATAGATCTTTGAAAGTTGCCACTCAGGTGGATGGAGCTTGTAAGAAGGCCTATGGTGTATTAGCGTTCATTAGCTGAGGGATTGAATTCAAGAGTCGTGAAGTGATGATGCAGCTGTACAGGACTTTGGTTAGGCCACTATTGGAGTACTGTGTGGATTTCTGGTCGCCTCACTTTAGGAAAGATGTGGAAGCTTTGGAGAGGGTGCAGAGAAGATTTACCAGGATGTTGCCTGGAATGGAGAATAGGTCGTATGAGGATAGGTTGATAGTTCTCGGGCTTTTCTCGTTGGAACGGCGAAGGATGAGGGGTGACTTGATAGAGGTTTATAAGATGATCAGAGGAAGAGATAGAGTAGACAGTCAGAAACTTTTTCCCCGAGTACAACAGAGTGTTACAAGGGGACATAAATTTAAGGTGAAGGGTGGAAGGTATAGGGGAGATGTCTGGGGTGGGTTCTTTACCCAGAGAGTGGTGGGGGCATGGAATGCGTTGCCCGTGGGAGTGGTAGAGTCAGAATCCTTGGCGACCTTTTAGCGGCAATTGGATAGGTACATGGATGGGTGCTTAATCTAGGATAGATGTTCGGCACAACATCGTGGGCCGAAGGGCCTGTTGTGTGCTGTATTGTTCTTTGTTCTATGTTCTATGTTCTATATAGATAAATAGGAGGGTAGGAGCTGGGCTGGCGAGAGAGCCTGTGGGAAGGCGATGGAAAGTTGTACGTGGAAGTGACAGTGATCTGTCGGAGGGGAGAGGTGGGAAGATGGACAATTAAGACAGTTCAAGAGGGCGGTGCTACTTTGAAAGGTTGGATCTGGGATGAGATTGGGGGAGGGGAGATTTGGAAATTTGTGAAGACGATGTTGATCCTGTATATTTTGAGGGTTCCAGCTGTCCTACCACCTATCCACTTCACCCTCCTCTCCGACCTATCATCACCATCCCCCACCTGCACCTACCTATCGCCTTCTAACCTACCTTCCACCCAACTCCATCCCCACTCTCCTATTTGTTTCTTAGCGTCCATTCTTCTCCCTTGCCCTCACTTTCCTGATGAAGAACTTGTGCCTGAAACGTCAACTCTCCTACCTCTTGGATGTTGCCTGACCTGCTCTGCTTTTCCAGCCCCACACTTTTCAACTCGGATCTCCAGCATCTGCAGTCCTCACTTTTTCTCAGCCTCTAATAGTAAGTGATAGAAGTATTTTCACTCTTCCTGACATGGTACTCGAGAACGTGATAATCTGTGGAATGGGGACAGAAATTAAGCATTCCCTTGTGTAACATCAGGTTGGAGTGCCAAATCAAGGTTGGGGAAGTAACAGTGAGAGTGAGTATCAGAGTGTCAGTTCCAGGAATACAGTTTGTTCTTGGGATCGATTTAGCAGGGGCCAATGTGGGATAGTCACTCCTTGTGGTGGAGAAGCCAATGGAAGACTAGGGAACTGAGAAGTTAAAAGAAAAATGCCGAGGAATGTTTCAAGACTGTGTTGTAACAAGATCCCACTGTGATAAGTTACAGCAGGAAGGAAAAATGAAAGAAAAAGACGAAGGAGCTGATGTTCAGTTATCTGACACCCTGTTTGATGTCACGATGCAGGAAACAAAGCCTAAACAGGCAGTGGGTCAGGCAGTGGTGTTTAGTCCTGAAAGGCTAATGGATTTACAACCATGTTGGCATACAGAAAAGGAATCAGAACATATTGTCAAATGTTATTAATTTAAGGATAGAATCCTAAAATTAAAATGGAGATCACGATAGGTTAGTGCAGAAGGGAAATGGGCTGAAGTGCACCAGATTGTGTTACCGGTAATAAACAGTGTTATGGGTAGCTCATGAACTATTTGCAGGCGGTCACTTAAGTGTATGGAAGACTCAGGCTAAGGTACAACAGCATTTGTTGTGGCCTGGAATGCACAAGGACCTATTTCATTTTTGTTGTACGTCATGCATGCCAAATGATAGGTAAATCACAGGCAGTAATATAACCAGCACCTTTGTTGCCAATTCCTGTATTCGAAGAACCTATATTCAAAGGGTTATGGTTAATTGTCTGGCTCCCCTTTCTAAAATAAGAGTGGAAACCAACATTTGCTGACGATAATAGATGTGTCTACCAGACTTCTAAAGGCAATTCCATTACGGAGTGTTAAGACAAAAAGGCAGGTAAAGGAGTTGGTAGCTTTCTTTACTCCCTGTGGGTTGCCCAGAGAGATTCAGTCAGACCAATGGTCTCATTTTACCGCTCAGCTGTTTAAGTAAATCATGGATAGCTTAGTCATACAGCACTTCAAACCAAGTGTGCCCCATTTTGAATCCCAGGGAGCCTTGAGAAGTTAGCATCAGGCACTGAAGACTATGTTAACAGCGTACTATCAAGATTGCCAGAATGATTGGGTTAAAGGTGTCCCATCAAATTGCTTATCATCGAAGATGCCCCAAATAAATCTACTCAGTTTACTTCCTTTGAGTTAATATTCGTACATGAAGTGTGAGGTCCTTTGAATTAACAAAATATAAATTGACAGGACCGAAGTTGGGGATCTCACACTTGGATTATGTATGTGAGGCGAGGAAGAGATTAGACTAAGTTAGCTCAACAGCTCCTGAAGAGGGCACAGTACAGAGTGAAGCAGGTGACAGATGAAAACTCTAAATCTTTGACGATTTCCCGTGGGGATGAGGTATTAGTATTGCCAGCAGTGGTAGGAAATCCCTTCAAAGCCAGGTTTAGTGGCCCCTTTCAAATTAAAAAAAAAATGCTGAGTCAGTTAAACTATTTGGTAAAGGTACCAGAGCTGACGAAAACGTTATCGAGTACGTCATGTGAATGAATACTGCTTCCAGCCACATTTAAGACTCAGGAACAAAGTTGTGGACAGTTGTACAAATTCTTCAGCTTAGCTATCTCCCATGGTAAAAAAAAAACTTAAAGAAAAGGTTTATAAGATGATCAGAGGAATAGATAGACTAGACAGTCAGAAACTTTTTCCCCGAGTACAACAGAGTGTTACAAGGGGACATAAATTTAAGGTGAAGGGTGGAAGGTATAAGGGAGATGTCTGGGGTGGGTTCTTTACCCAGAGAGTGGTGGGGGCATGGAATGCGCTGCCCGTGGGAGTGGTAGAGTCAGAATCATTGGTGACCTTTAAGCGGCAATTGTAATGGTACATGGATGGGTGCTTAATCTAGGATAGAAGTTCGGCACAACATCGTGGGCCGAAGGGCCTGTTCTGTGCTGTATTGTTCTATGTTCTAAAACAGAAATAGTGAAGTTAGAGGTCATGTTCTTGGAACGTTACAATGGACATGGAAGGTTTATCCCATGGAACATAAAGACAAAGGACATTGACGAATTTCCACGACCATCCTCGAAGACCAGAGTCCTTTGACTTTGGGAACAGAGTGGATTCTATCATTAGTTTGTTCCAAATGTAAGCAGAGTATTGGCACCACTGATGGATGTACGAAAGAAGAACACAGAATTGTGGTGGACAGAACGATGCCAGGAGGCATTTGAGAATTTTAAAGCAGGATTAATCACTGCACCAGTTTAATCTGCACCAAATATTTGAAATTTCTTCAAAATTGTTTCTGATGTTAGGATTTTAATGGTCGGAGATAGACTGATGCCGAAAGATGACGATGGAATTGAATGGCTAATTAGCTCCTTGTCGAAAAAACGAAATATCCACCAGAAAAAAATACAAAAGCTCTATTATTGAAAAAGAATTATTTAGTTTTGTGCTGGCCTGACAATTTTTTTAATGTTTACATGACAAACAAATTTTCGGAGACGGTTGTGGACAACAACGATAATTCTCTCGGATTTGTTGGGATATTTAAGACCAAAATATGAGACCATTTCATTCGATTCTTATGTTACCAACTTTGAACTTACAAAACGTACATGCCGTGGGCCTGAAAAATGTTATAGCAGATGTGTTATTGCGGTTTTGAAGGAAACAGTGCAGATAATATTTGATTTATTCCAGTGTTATATATGTGTACAGATTAGTACTTTTTTATTTCGTAATAATTGGATTAAGAATTAGAGGAAATGAAATGAAGCCATCCTTTCATTCTGATGGTTCATTTTATTTCTGAAGGGGGGAGGTGTGATAAAGCATGTCTGTTCAGTTTAAGACAGAACAGGTTTTATCGAATAGAAAGTACAGCCACAGATGCCAGATACAGGTCATACTGTTCCACATGTTACAATTGCTGGGAAATGGATACCTGGGTTTTGGTTGCTGTTTTGACAGCAATTTAAATGCAATCAAAGAATCTAAACAATGCTCGGGATACTAGAATCCAACGGAATTTGAGTTTTATTGTTTGTACACCTGGAAATTAATCAAATTATGAGAATTATTGTATCATGGGAAGTATATAAACACAGGATTTTGAACGCTAGACGGAGAGTCACAGCCATCCAACAGCAGAGTGACTGTTGTAGAGCAGGAGTGCCAACTGGCCATCTCAAGCACTCTCTATTAAAGATACATGTCCATGTCAAACCTACTTGCAGTAAAAAAAAGACCCAAGGAGATCTGCAGCTGGAAGAGTGAACGCAGCGGGAAAGATAGAGACTGTATGCGCTTGAAATTGTAATGTTTAATATGTGGGTTATTGGAACAGAGTATTTTTACAGAGTTGGAGTCAGATAGTAAGTAGCTAGGACAAGCGGAGCTTGAATTTGCGAATAGTTGCTGTTTAGTGTTCACTATTAAAGGCAAGAAACTAACTTGCTAAGGTTTGTTGAAATAGGGGACTGAAGTAGATCTGTGTCACTCATATTTCAACAGATTGCGAGGTGAGGCGAGCTTTTCTGGGTTTTTGGTTTTAATTAACAGAGGTGTTCGACTCTACCTTGTAAATGTCCATCCACGCTAATGCCATTTCCCTGCAGTTGACCCATATCCTTCCAGTCCTTTCCTATCCACATATTTATCCAAATACTTTGGAAATGTTGATAATGAACCCCACTCAACCACATCTGCTGGCAGCTCATCCACGTACTAGCCCTCTGTGTAAAGAAGTGGCCCCTCACGTTCCCATTTATTCCTTCCTCTTTAACCTTAAACTGATCCCTCTTATTCTCTAAACCTTGGATAACACTGAGAGCATTCACCCTATGCATGTCCCTCATGATCTTATACAGCTCTATAACGTCCCCCCTCAGTCTCCTACACTCTAAAGAAAATGTGCTAGCTTCTCCAAGCACACCCTATAACTCAGACCATTGGGTCCTGGCAATGTCCTTGTAAATTTATTCTGCACTCTTTCTAATTTCATAACATCCTCCCAATAGCAAGGTGACAAAACTGAGCACAGTACTCCAAGTGCGGCCTTACCAAAGTCCTGTGTAATTGCAACATAAATTCCCAACTTCTATACTCAATATCCTGCCTGATGAAGGCCAGTCTCCCAAATGTTTTTTTTCACTGCCCTGTCTACCTGTGACTACAGTCTCAGGGAACCGTGCATCTGAACGCCAAGGTCTCTCTAACCACTATACCCCTTAAAACCCTCCCATTCACCATGAAACCCCGACCTTGATTTGAGATTCCAAAATGCAAGACCTCACACGTTTATATTAAATTCCATTTGCCATTTCTCGGCCCACTTCCCCAACTGATTAATGTCCTGCTGCAATTTCTGATAATCTTCCTCACTGATCACGATACCACTTATTTTAGTGTCATCTGCAAAATTACTAATCATGCCTTGTACATTCTCAACCAAATCATAGATAACAAAAAGCTATGGACCCAACCTCCAGTTCACAAGCATCCTTCCACTAAACCCTTTGCTTCCTACCAACAAGCCAACTGTGTATCCAATTGGCCAGTTCCCCAGCATTCTACGTGATGTAACCTTCCAGAGCAGCTGCCATGTGGTACCTTATCAAAGGCCTTATTGAAATCCATAGAGACTAAGTTTACCACTCTGCCCTAATCAACCTTCTTGGTCACTTCACCAAAGAACTCTAACAAATTAGGGAAGCATGACCTCCCACTCACAAGCCTATGCTAACAGCTCCAAATCAAACTTTGTGTAAGTAATGGGTGCAGACAATGGTATGCTGTCCTTCATTGTAAGATGATTAGAGTACATAAATAAAGCCATCTTCCTGCTGTTGTACAGCCTTGCTGAGAAATCATTTGGGGCACACTACAGATTTGATCTCCTATGTAAGGAATGATCTCATTATCACAGACACGGGTGATGGTGTCATGAGAATAAAGTGATGAAGCTGAGTGTTTAATCTGTAGAGCTGTGAGAGACGAAGATATGGTGATTGCTAAACATGAGGAGTGGCAGCGATCACTTATTTCCAAAAGAGACATTGGTAGGGAGAGAAATTCTATATTTTACCCAGGATTGATTGGTTTGATTTATTGGCACATGTACATCAGTACAGGAAACCACTTTATTAATGAACAGTGGAGGTAGATCATAGTAAGCATGGCCAGACAGATCACAGGGTGGAAATAGACTTGGACAGAGTAAGGCATACAGTTTACACTGAACAGGACGTGCACTAGACAAGATCAACATGAGCAAGATCAGCATTATTTGAACTTAGAGAGTCCATTCATCAGTTTTAACATGACTTTCCTAATCGTTCATATACCTAAATTAACTCTTCCCATGTTATTGTGCAGTCAGCGTGTGAACCTGGACTGAGCATCAGGTTGCTCACAATCCCCAACAGCAGCCACAATACCTTCATTCTGAAACAGGTAGCTATTCCCTAGAGAACACCAGGCTGTCTTCTCAGAGATGGAAGGTGCCTTCTTGAGACTTCACACAAAACATATGTCTTCTCTCCTCATCACGAGAAAACCACGTTAAAGTCCCACGTGTGTGTCATGAGCAATGGAGCCAGGAGGAACAACATGGAGCAGTCTGTCTGTGCAGCCTCTGCTGCACTTTTTCATCATGTTAGAGCATCTATTAGGAGACAGTGAGGACTGCCGAGGCTGGAGATCAGAGAAGAGCATGGATTGCTGGAAAAGCACAGTAGGTCCGAAAAGCAGGAGAATCGATGTTTCGGGCATAAGACATTCATCAGGAATCAGCATAAATTACCTCATTCTGCCACCGTGTAAGTGCATTGAGGTGGGAATGGCCTCCTACTGTTCCTGTGTAAGTGACTCAAGGGACTGATTCGATTCTTCCCAGTCAGATTGGAGAAGGCCAGGGGCCTGATTGGATTACCCCGGGTCCTGTTTGACAGTTCCATGTGCTGACAAGTGTGATGATGCTGCAGCTTTAAGAGGCTTTTTTTGTCGTGGTTTCTTTTAAGAGCGAGATTGAACGATTGTTACCAAGCTGGCTAGTTTAGACTACTTGAGTAAACAGCAAGGGAGGCCTTGGGTTTATTTTAATGCAGCCTGAATGGGTGTGGCCAGCTCTCAAGATCACTGATTTTTGGTTTCTCAGTAACATCAAAAACTATAGGGGTCTCCACAGAGTTGGAAGCTTCAGGGAATTTCTCTTGGATGTTACTTTCTCTAAATTTTCTCTTGATGCTATTTTCTATTCCTGAATTTTCCGTTTTGCCAAGAGCTGTGTTTATGGAAATTTCCTATGTTGGACTAGTTCATTAGTAAAAGCTCCATGATCTATTATTCTGTTAAATTGTCCAATAGAATTACGTTATTCTAAATTACTCTTTCTTTAGTTTAATTTCATCTTTCATGTTTAAATAAATGGTGTTTTGCTCACCACCGAGTAGTTTGACCAGTCACATTGCATCTGGAACAGACATTTTACATTTCCTTTAAAATAAGAAAACATTAGAGTTTAGGCTACCGCCTTCAAATATTTTTGAGGGGCTTCGGTGTGATCCATCACATTAGACTCCTTCTCTTCCTGAGTAATAGTCTGGAGGCACTGAATGGGCTGTCCCTGTTCTTCTCCAATTGTTTCAAGGGTTGAATGGCTTCCTCATATCCCTGTGAAACCAGCGTTAGGCGCTGAGTGAACTCTTGTTTTACTGTGGCAATAGGCAGCGCTGTTACATGGATGTTATGGACCCTTTAACAGCACAGGCCTCAAAGGAGTCTGGGTCTTGCTGCACATGGACACAGACCAGTTCAGGAGCTGACGGGGGACAAAATGTTCTGAACATTGTGGAATCCTCAGTGACCATCCCCACTTCTGATCTTATGGTGGGGAGGGTGAGGGTGGGGAGACATTGATGAAGCAGCTGAAGATGTTTGTGAAGAGGAATCCACCCTGAGGGTCTCCCACAGAGCTGACCCAGGACTGAGATGATGAACATCTTCCTTTGTGGCATGTTTGACTCCAAACACTGGAAAGTTTACTCTGATTCCCATTAAGTCCAGTTTTGTTCAGTTCTTGATGTCAATAGAAGGCAACTACTACCTTGATATCAGGGCCAGTCATTTTTACCTGAACCCTATTCTTGACCTCTTTTGTTCATATCAATAGGCCATGATACAGGAGCAGCAAGGGCTTTCTTCAAACAGGTGGTGTTGAATGTCAGGATTTTTCTTCTCAAGAGTGTTGGGGAGCTAGATGACTGAAAGTATTTGAAGAGGAGGTAGATGGATTTTGACCTGTCAGAGAAGTGAGGGCTATGAGGAATTGGGCATTAAAGAGGATTTCAGACTGAGAGCAGATCAACCATGATCTTAGTGAAGGTCAAGGCAGGCTTGGGTAGTGAACGACCTGCCTCTGTTTCTGATATTCTCACATTCTGTTATTGGAAAGTTAGTGGGTGTTATTTTCATGAATATTTGTAATTGAATTTTGCAGTCAGGATGAGCAGAGCCATCTCTGGGTGAGGTATAGGGTCTGTATTCTCAGTGAATTTGGGTCTACAGCAAGACCAACAAATGAAGCACAAGTTGCAGAGAGGGGAAGCTCTGTAAAGAGAGATGAGGGGCGTCTTTCATACCCAGCCTGGGCTTTCCAATTATATTTCCCAAATCACCTCAAAGCGTGTGGGACAGTTTTGAAGGGGCAAATGGCCTCCTGTTTCTGTGCATCAGGTTATAGGAGTAAGGAGCCGACAACTGCTCCTACCTAGCAGGTATGAGGGGCTGAATGGAACACAGAAACATGGGACTGAGGAAAAGGAGTTGGTCATTAGACACTTTGAGCCGTCTCCGCCAGGCACTATGATTGTGGCTGATCAGGCTGTGGTCTCAGCCCCACTTTCCTGAGTGCATGCCTTTATACATGACTCACTTCTCTGTCAAATATTTACCTAACGCAGCTTTCAATCAATGTTAACATGGAGACAGGATAAACTTCCACTGAAGAGAATTCCGACTTGGGATGTCATTTCAGAATGTTTCATCATCCCTCTTATAGAATCAGAGAGTCGTGAAGAACGGAAACAGACCTGTTCGTCCAATCTGTTCACTCCAATCAGGTATCAAATCTGATCCAGTCCCATTTGCCAGCATTTGGCCAATATCCCTCTTCTTTCAGATACTTTTTAAATGTGCGATGGTAACTGCCTTCACCACTTCCTCTGACAGCACTTTATGTACACACACCACTCTCTGTGTGAAACATTTACCTTCAGGCCCTTTATAAATCATTCACCTTCTCTCCTCCAATCTATGCTCCCCTGTTCTGGACTCCCCTACTCTGGGGAGCAGAACATGGCTGTTCAGAATATCCATGCCCCTGATGATTTTATAAACCTCTATAATGTTACTCCTCAACCTCTGACACTCCAGGTGGAAACACCTCAACCTAATCAACCTTTCCCTAAAGTTCAAACCACCAGTCCTGGAACATCCGTGTAAGTTATTTTTGCCGAAAACCGAGTTGTAGGCAGTATTCTTAAAGTGTCCTCACCAACATCCTGTACAGACACAACATGCCACCACATTTCCTATACTCAATGCGCTGACTGATTAAGGCAAATGTGCCAAATGTGTTCTGCACCACTGCGACCTGCGACGCCACATTCAAGGAACAATGTGCCTGCAGCCCTATGTCCGTTTGTTCCACAACACTCCCCAAGACCTTACCATTAAGTGCATAATTTCTTCCCTGATTTGCCTTTCCAAAATGCAAAACCTTGTATTTATCTAAATTAAACTTCATCTGTCACTCCTTGCCCCTTTGTCCCATCTAATCGTGGTCTCGTTGGACTCTGAGATAATCTACTACACCATCTTTCTGATGTCATCTGTAAACTTACTAACTATGGCCCCAATATTCACATCTAAATCCTTTACATAAATGACGAAATGCAGTGAACTCAGCTCTGATTATTGCAGCACAGTGCTGCTCACAAACCTCCATTCTGAAAAATACCCATCTTCCTTCAAGCCAATTGTGACGAGCTTCTTCTGTGTCCCATGTGACCGAAACTTACTAATCTGTCTACCAATCAGAATGAAATACTAGCTATGAAGAGAGGCTGAGTAGGTTAGGTTTATTTCACTAGAAAAAAGGAGATTGAGGGGGGACCTGATTAAGGTTTGCAAAATCATGAAGGGTATAGACAGGGTGGACAGAGACAAGCGTTTTCCCTGGGTGAAGGATTCAATAAAGAGAGATCGTGCTTTCAAAGTGAGAGGTGGAAAGTTTAAGGGGATACACACGGCAAGTATTTCACACAGAGGGTGATGGGTATTTGGAACACGTTGCTAGCAGAGGTGGTAGAGGCAGACAGGTAGATTCATTTAAGATGGGTCTGGACAGATGCATTAGTAGATGGGGAGCAGAGGGACACAAATGACTAGGAATTGAAAAAGTTTGATTTAGACAGTACATTTGGATCAGATCAGGCTTGGAGAGTGAAGGGCCTATTCCTGGGCTGTAAATTTTCTTTGTTCTTTGTTCTTTGTTCTTTAAATGAACACCTTGCTGAAGTCCATATTGACAATGTCAACCAAACTGCCTTCATCAATCTTCTTTGTTACCTGCTCAAAAAACTTAACCAAATTAATGACCCATGGTTTCCCATGCAGAAAGCCACGTTGTCTACCCCAATCTGCTCTTGCCTTCCCAAATGTATGTAAATCCTATCCCTCAGAATCCCCTCCAACAACTTAACCACCACTGACATCAGGCTCACCGGTCTATAGTTCCCCGACGTTTTGTGTCTCTGTTTTCTTTTCTAGTCCCACCCCTCCATTGCTCACACCAAATGTTAAATGTAATCAGGTTTGTGATATGGCTGATGATATCGGCCTCAGACTGGGTCAGGGTCAGTTTTAGGAACAAGTCAGGCTAGTTTCTTTAATCTGCTAAAACAACACGTTTATGATCCAGAGCAATGTTACTCCAACTATGATGGAATGATGAATGGTAAACTGTTTGGGTATTGCAAATATATAATCAATATTTCCCTGTTTAAAACAGCGACACACACACACACACACACACACACACACACACACACACACACACACACACACACACACACACACACACACACACACACACACACACACACACACACACACTCTGCAATTTTAACTTGAAAGAACTTTGTCCAGATATTATTGGAACTCATGACAAAAGGAAAAAATTGCGAGATTGTCCGAAATGTTATTCGGCTTCTGAAGATATTGTACTCACACAGCTGCTAGCAATGGGATTTCATCCTGAGTGAGTTGGATTTGGCTTAATTCCCTTTGCTTTAGGCAGTGAGGAGATGACAGTGAATTCTGGTCAGGGATCACCCAAAGGGTGCACGATGGTTAGCACTGCTGCCTCAGCGACTTGGGGTCGATTCCAGCCTTGGGTAACATTCTATGTGGAGTTTGCACATTCCCCCCTTGTCTGTGTGAGCTTCTAATGGGTGATATCGTTTCCTCCCACAGCTCAAACTGTGTAGATTCGGTGGAGTGGTCACGCTAAATTGTCTGTAGTGTTCAGGGCTTTCTAGGTTAGGTCCATTAGTCAGGGGTAAATATAGGGGAATGGGTTGGGAAGGTTGGTATGGACTTGTTGGGCTGAAGAACCCGTTTCAACACTACAGGGATTATATAAAAATAAGAATGGTAACGATGACTGCAGAGTTTTTTTTTGCTCGCACACATTGCTGTGATGAGGAACAATGAAGGAGAGAGAGTCCAATAGGCCATTCCTTCTTGGTCAGATGACATTTTCTCCCTCTCTGAGCTGAATCACACAGTAATATCATCCTCTCCCAAAGTGGACCATGTGAGGTCTCCTTGTACATTGTCCAAACTATGTCTCCATCATGTTCCCTGTTCCATGTAGGTGCATCATTGCTGCTGTCATACGCAGAGCCATACCCTTAGCAGAAAATGGTCTCGGTCAATTTGAAATATGTTTACATGGCCCTGAGTCATTTTTCATTTATTCAAAATATCTGTGTTCAAATGAATGCATTTTCTAAACAAATACAGAAATTGCTGTAAAAGCTCGGCAGGTCTGTCAGCATCAAGATGCCTTTTACATGCTGTAGTTCTACCAGCCTCCACCACTTTCTCTGATCATTCCATACGCATACACCCTCTGTGTGAAAAGGTGCACTTTAGGCCTCATCAAAACCGTTCCCCTCTCACTTTCAACCAATGCCCTCTAGTTTTGGACAACCCTAACCTGGGGGAAAACCTTGACTATTCACCCTATCCATGACCATTCTGATGTTATAAACCTTTACTGCTGTGAAATGTGACTCCAATCAACACGAATGGTTGTACATTCAGTCATCCTGGGCGTAAATTCTGAAATGCAACACTGACACCACTTCCTTCTCCATCAAGTCACAATTCTAAATCCATTTTAATCAGTTTGTTCAGATGTATCAAGAGATACATTTGTGGGCTTTACACCTAGAATTTTGTGCCCGGAGGTAGAGACACGAGCACCACTCGGCAATACCCATAAAGCTGTAACAGTATTCTCCTGTGTGGTTGTTCATCAGCCTGTTCTGACATGATGTGACATACCTCGGCAACAGGCAGGACTTGAATCCAGACCGTCCAGTCCAGAGCTTGGAACACTACCACACAAGTTCAGGAATTGGAATCAAATCTAGAGATCTGGCTCAGAGGCAGGGACACTACCCACCACACTACCATACCCAGATTTTGAGTCATATTTTAGTGCCCACTTTCAGCTCGGTGTGAATTTATTGTATTCAGGTTACCATTATTGAATTACGAAAAACACTTTGTATTATTAAACAAATGCAAGATATTTGTCTCAACTGTAGGATATTGAGTGTGTGTGCTATGCTACCGAAATTAACTATGACCATCTTTAATTGCTATTATCTGTAGTCTGCAATATTAGGGAAAGAAATCCTGCAGACACACTCTGCCCAATGAAGGGTCTCAAATAGATATTTTTTACTGAACACCAGAGATGAAGGAATAGCTTAATTTCTGGTCCCAAAACACCGATCATTCTTACCCACCTCTAACGTGTGACTGCCTCTTCCTAAAACCATGAAATGATACCAGGCCAATTGGATACTGTCCAGCCTCTCCTCCCCAGTGATTGTGTCTGCAATTTGTCCCACCTCCCCCTAACCACACAAGGCAAACCAAGCTCAGGGTCTTTCTGAAAATCAAGGCCGGAGTATGCAGGCCTCCTGGAGAGGGGATGGGCATTTTAAAACTGAAGGGGGAGGGTGAGGTGGCAGTAATATCACACACTGGGCTGAGGGGTGGCAGATGGTGTTTAGTTTGGATTAATGTGAGGTATTGGATTTTGTAAATCAAACAACAGCAGGACCTATACGATTAAAAGTAGGGCCTTTGGCAGTGTTGTAGAACAGACACCTCGGCTGTCAGGTATAATTCTTTAAAATTTGCATCTCATATAGATAATGTGGTTAAGAAGGTGTTTAGCACACATATCTTCATAGGTCAGACCTTTGGGTATCGGAATTGGGACGTCATGTTGAGGTTGTACGGGACATTGGTGAGACCTCTTCTGGAATACTGCGTCCAGTCTGTTCATCCTGCTTGGCACACCACCCTCTGAGTGAAAAAGCTGCCCTTAGGCTTAATGTGAGAGGGGAACATTGAAAAGCAACCTATGTCCTCTAGTTTTGGTCTCCCTTACCCTCATAATATATCTTGACAATTCACTTTGATATTATTGACCTTGATATTATTAAGCTGGAGAGGTTTCAGAAGAGATTAACCTGGATCTTGCTGGGAAAAGAGGATTTGCGCTCTCAGGAGAGGCTGGGTAGGCTGGAACGATTTTCACTGGAGAGCATGAGATTAAGGGCTAACTTTATAGAGGTTTATAAAATAATGAGGGGTATAGATAATCTGAAGGGCTGATGTCTTTTCCCTAGAGGTAGGGATTCAAAACAGAGAAATATTTTAAGGTGCGAGGAAAAAGATTTACAAAATTCACGAGAGGTAATTATTTTAGACAGAAGCTAGCATGCGTGCGGAATGAACTTCCAGTGGAAGTGGTGAAAGCAGGGATAGTTACCTCGCTTAAAGGACATTTAGATCAGTACATGGATAAGACATCAGTTTGGATGGTGCTGTGAGCAGCTGTCCTCTCCCTCCCCCTCTCTGAACGGATCCCTGTTGGTTTTCACCCTCTGCCAATGCCTGAGGAGGCCAGCAGAGGGTGGTATTGCATCACTTTAAGCACCACAGAGACTGGCAGACCTGCCCCACAGAGAGACACAGATACACACACGGGAATGGTTAGGACATGGCATTGAGCTCATCTGGTGAGTTAAATGAAACATGAAGAAATACTCGATTCGCCTCGCAAAATGTTAAAACATGAGGGACAGAGAACTCCCAAATTCCACTGTTTAAATAAAAACATCAATTTATTTTTCACTCTGAAAGTGAGCATTTTACATTAACTATTCACAACTCTGGGACCCTCTTTTTCTTAACTGCTTATTACCCGACTCCAGTTCTATAGCAATATATTGTTTCTGTGTCTGCCATTCTCTTATATACACAGGAGCTTGTAAGCTCTCAGTTCACAACAGCATTCACCTGCTCTTAAAGGTACAGTACGCACTTTCAACTACATCACATTATACCCTGATGAATATAGTTACGTGGTGCCTATCCGGATTTATTTTGCTCTTTGGTTTGTCAACATTTCATTTGCTCCATCTGGTATGTGTCAGGACTTTTGTTGCTCCATTGACAGCATGTCATTATTCGACCCCGTCCATAGGTATATATCAGTATTTCACTTGCTCACACTCGTGAGTATGGCAGGATTTCAGTTGTTTCATAGGGACTGTGACGCTATGACAATTTCAGTGTTTGTAGATGGCACCGAACCTGGAAGAATTGGAAAGTCTATGGAGGACAGTGTGGAATTCTAACAGGACAGTGGCACGTTGGTGTCGTATTCAGGTGTATCACAGTTGGGGATCAATGCAGAGCAGTGTAAGGTGATGCACTTTGGTAGGAAAGACAATGAACGACGATATAAAACAGGCTGTAACATTATAAAACGGCTGCAGGAGCAGAGGGCGCTAGGTGTATATGAGCATAGATTGTTGAAGATGTCAGGACAAGTGAGGAGGACAGTAACTCTCACAGATTAGTTTCAGTATCGGAGCTGTTTACAGGAGGAGGTGTAGGAGGGAGCCTCCGTGCTCCCTTCCTGAGAGGCGATGGTGATGATGTGTTGTGAGCCCACCCTCCTGCCCACCGAGACTATGGTGATTCCATTTGTACCAACTCGACACAAAAGGTAGATGGCATCAAGGCCACGGCTTCTAAGTTGTGCCGGGGGGAAACGGAACTGCCAGTGGGTTTAAAGTCAGAATTGCCCTTCACTGAACATTGCTCCTTACTCGGTCGGTGGGACGTGGATGTTTCAGAATCTCCACACAAGGTATCCCCGTCCTCTCCGGCTCATACCAGGGTCCTCCCCACATGGCGGGGGGAGGGGGGAAGGTAACGGATATCGGGCAGTCCACCACCCGGCTTGCCCCTTCCTGTCCTATTCCAGGCTGTTTCTCGTGGAATGGGAGAAAGGGAGGAAGGGAGTGAGGGTGGGAGTGGGTGGCCCTGCTGTTAGTGCTAATGTAGGTGGTGATAATGGCAAATGGTGAGGTGTGCGGAGGGAGTCTGTCGACAGCGTTGTATCCATGCAGTGTTATTGATGTGGGGGATAAAGTGAACGGGTGACAGAGAGAGAGAGAGAGAGAGACAGAGACAGAGACAGAGACAGAGAGAGCGAGAGAGAGGGGGAAAGTGCTGCATGCAGTAGTGAGACTGTTGGAGCATGAGCCTTGATCAGGGGTGGGTGCTATAACAGATATACAGTGTGTACGAGGGAGCAGAGAGAATACAGTTACCCTTATCCTGACAGAGTGGGGAAGTTAATGATGCTTCTCCTGTATTGCTGGACATTTCTTCAGACCGCAGATACTGCACTGAGCTGGGTGGGGAGCTCAGACCATGCTCGGTGGGTCTGGTGGTGTGGCCGACTCTGGGAAGAGCATGGATTTCCTCTGTACTAGCCCAATCACCAGGAACTTAGTGCCCTTGTCGACAAACCTTGGCGTAATTGCCCCTTATCTACCATGCTTGGGGTAAACTGTGCAGGGCAGTTCCAACCTGAGAAAGCTCAACCGTGTGCCCATTGCCCTTTTAATGAGGTGAGTTCGATAAGATAGCACCAGGAAACTAGCTCTGCCTAGTGTGGATAATCCCTCTGACACAGTCAATGAAAATGGCAATGAGACAAATTATTGGTAGATTTAGCCCAATGAGTCAAAGACTCTGCTGACCCTATGCCCAGATACAAAGCTGCAAAACAAATACGCATCCAAAACTCTGCATCGTCTGAACTCCCACCAATATCCTGTTCACCTATCACTCCTAGAAACACTGGCTTATGTTACAGGATGCAGTTAAAATGTTTTCATTTCACCATTCTGAAAACTGGGAACACAACCTTCCACAAAACTGTCTCTCAGTTTTACCTTCTCTGTCTATTTCCCATACCCCTCCCATTTGTTATTGCTGAAACTGATTCCCCCTCCATCTCTGCATCTCTGTGGCAATGACGTTCGCATCCACAGCAACGCCTTGTCAGGGCACAATGGAGAGATGGAGATGTAAATGGATGGGACCTGCACATCCTGTCACTGTCAGCCTGGGCTGCACGTTTACCCACGTTGGCCAAGGATCCAATATAGTATTACTGAACAGTGCACTCGAATGGGGTACACAGTCCTAAATGCTGGGAGGGTAACTGCGCCTGATTTGCAGATTAATGCACTGGGGTGGTGTGCATACTCCTACATATTGCGAGGGTAACTGCGCCTGATTGACAGATTAATGCATTGAGGTGGTGTACACAGTCCTACATGTAGGAAGGGTAATTGCTCCTGGTTTACAGTTCAACGCACTGGGGTGGTGTACACAGTGCTACATGCTGGGAGGGCAACTACTCCTGGTTTACTGATCAATGCACTAAGGTGATGTACACAGTCCTCCATGCTAGGAGGGTAAAAGCACCTGGTTTACAGATCAATGCACTGGGGTGGTGTACACAGTCCTACATGCTAGGACGGTAACAGCTCCTGGTTACAGGTAAATGCACTGGGGTGGGGTACACAGTCCTACATGCTAGGAAGGTAACTGCTCCTGGTTTACAGATCAATGCACTCGAATGGTGTACACGGTCCTACAGGGTGGGAGGGTAACTGCTCCTGGTTTGTAGTTCAATCCACTGGAGTGGTGTACACAGTCCTACATGCTGGGAGGGTAACTGCTCCTGATTTACAGATAAATGCACTGGGGTGGTGTACACAGTCCTACATGCTAGGAGGGTAACTGCTACTGGTTTATAGGTCAATATACTGGAGTGGGGTACACAGTCCTACATGCTGGGCAGATAACGGCATCTGGTTTACTGATCAATGCACTGGAGTGGTGTACACAGTCCTACATGCTGGGAGGGTTACTGGTCCTGAGTTACAGATCAATGCACTGAAATGGTGTACACACTCCTACATGCTGGGAGGGTAAATGCTCCTGGTTTACAGGTCAATGCGCTGGGGTGGTGTACACAGTCCTACATGCCAGGAGGGTTACTGGTGTACACAGTCCTACATGCTGGGAAGGGAAGTGCTCCTGGTCAAGAGATCAATGCACTGGGGTGTGTACACAATCCTACATGCTGGGAGGTTAACTCCTCCTGGTCTACAGATCAATGCACTGGGGTGGGGTACACAGTCCTACATGCTGTGCGGGTAACTGCTCCTGGTTTGCAGATCAATGCACTGGATGGGGTGAGTGTCTACTCAGTCATACATGCCTGGAGGGTAACTGCTTCTAGCTTACAGATAAATGCACTGGGGTGGTGTGAACAGCCCTACATGCTGGGAGGGTAACTGCTCTAGGTTAACCGATCAATGCGCTGGGTTGGTGTATTCAGTCCTATATGCTGGGAGGGTAATTGTTCCTGGTTTACAGATCAATGCACTGGGGTGGTGTACACAGTCCTACATGCTGGGAGGGTAACTGCTCCTGGTTTACTGATCAATGCACTGGGATGGTGTACACAGCACAACATGCTGGGAGGGTAACTGCTACTGATTTAATGACCAATGTACTAGGGTGGTGTACAAAGTACTACATGCTGGGAGGGTAACTGCTCCTGATTTACTGATCAAAGCACTCGAATGGTGTTCATGGTCCTACATGCTGGGATGGTAACTGCGCCTGGTTTACAGTTCAATGCACTGGTGTGGCGTACACAGTGCTGCATGCTGGGAGGGTAACTGCGCCTGATTTACAGATAAATGCACTGGGGTGGTGTACACAGTCCTACATGGTGGGAGGGTAAATGCTCCAGGTTTACAGGTCAATGCACTGGGGTGGGGTACACAGTTCTACATGCTGGGCAGGTAACTGCACCTGGTTTACAGACCAATGCACTGGGGTGGAGTTCACAATCCTACATGCTGGGAGGGTAACTGCTCCTGGGTTACAGATCAATGCACTGGAGTGGTGTACACAGTCCTACATGCTGGGAGGTTAACTGCTCTAGGTTAACCGATCAATACACTGGGTTGGTGTATACAGTCCTACATGCTGGGAGGGTAATTGTTCCTGGTTTACAGGTCAATGCACTGGGGTGGTGTGCACAGTCCTACATGCTGGGAGGGTAACTGCGCCTGGGTTACAGATCAATGCACTCTTGTAGGGCACACAGTCCTACATGCTGGGCAGGTAACTGCACCTGGTTTACAGATCAATGCACTGTGATGGTGTACGCAGTCCTTCATGCTAGGAGGGTAACTGCTCCTGGTTTACTGACCAATGCACTGGGGTGGGGTACACAGTCCTACATGCTGGGAGGGTAACTGCGATAGGTTAACCGATCAATGCACTGGGTTGGTGTATACAGTCCTACATGCTGGGAGGGTATTTGTTCCTGGTTTATAGATCAATGCACTGAGGTGTGGTACACAGTTCTACATGCTGGGAGGGTACCTGCTCCTGTTTCACAATTTAAGTCATGGGTGATCACTGGGGTGGTGAACACCATCTTACATGCTGGGAGGGTAACTGCTCCTGGTTTACTGATCAATGCACTCGAATGGTGAACATGGTCGTACATCCTGGGATGGTAAATACTCCTGGTTTACATTTCATTGCACTGGGGTGGTGTACACAGTGCTACATGCTGGGAGGGTAACTGCGCCTGATTTACAGATAAATGCACTGGGGTGGTGTACACAGTCCTACATGCTGGGAAGGGAAGTGCTCCTGGTCAAGAGATCAATGCACTGGGGTGTGTACACAATCCTACATGCTGGGAGGTTAACTCCTCCTGGTCTACAGATCAATGCACTGGGGTGGGGTACACAGTCCTACATGCTGTGCGGGTAACTGCTCCTGGTTTGCAGATCAATGCACTGGATGGGGTGAGTGTCTACTCAGTCATACATGCCTGGAGGGTAACTGCTTCTAGCTTACAGATAAATGCACTGGGGTGGTGTGAACAGCCCTACATGCTGGGAGGGTAACTGCTCTAGGTTAACCGATCAATGCGCTGGGTTGGTGTATTCAGTCCTATATGCTGGGAGGGTAATTGTTCCTGGTTTACAGATCAATGCACTGGGGTGGTGTACACAGTCCTACATGCTGGGAGGGTAACTGCTCCTGGTTTACTGATCAATGCACTGGGATGGTGTACACAGCACAACATGCTGGGAGGGTAACTGCTACTGATTTACTGATCAAAGCACTCGAATGGTGTTCATGGTCCTACATGCTGGGATGGTAACTGCGCCTGGTTTACAGTTCAATGCACTGGTGTGGCGTACACAGTGCTGCATGCTGGGAGGGTAACTGCGCCTGATTTACAGATAAATGCACTGGGGTGGTGTACACAGTCCTACATGGTGGGAGGGTAAATGCTCCAGGTTTACAGGTCAATGCACTGGGGTGGGGTACACAGTTCTACATGCTGGGCAGGTAACTGCACCTGGTTTACAGATCAATGCACTGAAGTGGTGTACACAGTCCTACATGCTAGGGGGGTAACTGCTCCTGGATTACAGACCAATGCACTGGGGTGGAGTTCACAATCCTACATGCTGGGAGGGTAACTGCTCCTGGGTTACAGATCAATGCACTGGAGTGGTGTACACAGTCCTACATGCTGGGAGGTTAACTGCTCTAGGTTAACCGATCAATACACTGGGTTGGTGTATACAGTCCTACATGCTGGGAGGGTAATTGTTCCTGGTTTACAGGTCAATGCACTGGGGTGGTGTGCACAGTCCTACATGCTGGGAGGGTAACTGCGCCTGGGTTACAGATCAATGCACTCTTGTAGGGCACACAGTCCTACATGCTGGGCAGGTAACTGCACCTGGTTTACAGATCAATGCACTGTGATGGTGTACGCAGTCCTTCATGCTAGGAGGGTAACTGCTCCTGGTTTACTGACCAATGCACTGGGGTGGGGTACACAGTCCTACATGCTGGGAGGGTAACTGCGATAGGTTAACCGATCAATGCACTGGGTTGGTGTATACAGTCCTACATGCTGGGAGGGTATTTGTTCCTGGTTTATAGATCAATGCACTGAGGTGTGGTACACAGTTCTACATGCTGGGAGGGTACCTGCTCCTGTTTCACAATTTAATTCATGGGTGATCACTGGGGTGGTGAACACCATCTTACATGCTGGGAGGGTAACTGCTCCTGGTTTACTGATCAATGCACTCGAATGGTGAACATGGTCGTACATCCTGGGATGGTAAATACTCCTGGTTTACATTTCATTGCACTGGGGTGGTGTACACAGTGCTACATGCTGGGAGGGTAACTGCGCCTGATTTACAGATAAATGCACTGGGGTGGTGTACACAGTCCTACATGCTGGGAGGATAACTGCTCCTGGGTTACAGATCAATGCACTGGGGTTGGGTACACAGTCCTACATGCTGGGAGGGTAACTGCTCCTGGGTTACAGATCAATGCACTGGGGTTGGGTACACAGTCCTACATGCTGGCCAGGTAACTGCACCTGGTTTACAGATCAATGCACTGGGATTGTGTACACAGTCCGACATACTGGGAGGGTAACTGCTCCTGATTTACAGATCAATGCACTGGGTAGTGTACACAGTCCTACATGCTGGGAGGGTAACTTCTCCTGGTTCACAGATCAATGTACTGGGGTGGTGTACACAGCCTTATATGCTGGGAGGGTAACTCCTCCTGGCTTGCAGATAATTTCCTTGGGTGGTGTACACAGTCCTAAATGTTGGGCGGGTAACTGCTTCTGGGTTACAGATCAATGCACTGGGGCGGTGTACACAGCACTACATGCTGTGAGGGTAACTGCTCCTGGTTTACAGATCAATGCACTGGAATTGTGTACACAGCACTACATGCAGGTAGGGTAACTGCTCCTGGGTTACAGATAAATGCACTGGGGTGGTGTACACAGCACTACATGCTGGGAGGGTAACTGCTCCTGGGTTACAGATCAATACACTGGGGTTGGGTACACAGTCCTACATGCTGGGAGGTTAACTGCTCCTGGGTTACAGATCAATGCACTGGGGTTGGGTACACAGTCCTACATGCTGGGCAGGTAACTGCACTTGGTTTACAGATCAATGCACTGGGATTGTGTACACAGTCCGACATGCGGGAGGGTAACTGCACCTGGTTTACAGATCAATGCAATGGGATTGTGTACACAGCCCTTCATGCTGGGTGGGTAAATGCTCCAGGTTTACAGGTCAATGCACTGGGGTGGGGTACACAGCACTACATGCCTGGTGGGTAACTGCTCTAGGTTAACCGATCAATTCACTGGGTTGGTGTATACAGTCCTACATGCTGGGAGGGTAATTGTTCCTGCGTTACAGATCAATGCACTGGGGTGGGGTACACAGTTCTACATGCTGGGACGGTACCTACTCCTGTTTCACAACTTAATTCATGAGAGAACACTGGGGTGGTGTACACCATCCTACATGCTGGGAGTGTAACTGCTCCTGGTTTACTGATCAATGCACTGGGGTGTACACCCACTCAAGTACTACTCACTTACCTTCTCGATCAGCCCTGCGCTCCGACCTCACTTCCGCACAGCTCGCGCCTCTCTCTGCAGTGAAACTGCTCCTGGTTTATAGGTCAATGCACTGGGGTGGTGTACACAGTGCTGCATGCTGGGCAGGTAACTTCACCTGGTTTACAGATCAATGCACTGGAGTGGTGTACACAGTCCTACATGCTAGGAGGGTTACTGCTCCTGAGTTACAGATCAAAGCACTGGGTGGGGTACACAATCCTACATGCTGGGAGGGTTACTGCTCCTGGGTTACAGATCAATGCACTGGGGTGGTGTACACAGTCCTACATGCTGGGAGGGTAACTGCTCCTGGGTTACAGATCATTGCGCTGGGTTGGTGTATACAGTACTACATGCTGGGAGGGTAATTGTTCCTGGTTTACTGATCAATGCACTGTGGTGGTGTACACAGTCCTACATGCTGGGAGGGTATCTACTCCTGTTTCACAATTTAAATCATGGGTGATCACTGGGGTGATGTACACCATCCTACAAGTTGGGAGGGAAACTTCTCCTGGTTCACAAATCAGTGCACTGTGATGGTGTTCACAGCACTACATGCTGGGAGGGTAACTGCTCCTGATTTACTGATCAATGCACTAGTGTGGTGAACACAGTCCTGCGTACCTGGAGACTAACTGCTCCAGGTTAACCGATCAATGCACTGGATTGGTGTACACAGGTAAAAACGATGACTGCAGATGCTGGAATCCAGATTCTGGATCAGCGATGCTGGAAGAGCACAGCAGTTGAGGCAGCATCCAACGAGCAGCGAAATCGACGTTTCAGGCAAAAACTCTTCATTAGGAATAAAGGCAGTAAGCCTGAAGCGTTGCGAGATAAGCTAGGGCAGGGTGGGAATGGGGAGAGTGTAGCATAGAGTACAATGGGTGAGTGGGTGATGAGATGAAGGTGATAGGTCAGGGAGGAGAGGATGGAGTGGATAGGTGGAAAAGGAGCTATGCAGTTCGGACAAGTTCGGACAAGCCATGGGGACAGTGCTGAGCTGGATGTTTGAAACCAGGATGAGGTGGGGGATGGATAAATGAGGAAGCTGTTGAAGTCCACATTGATGCCCTGGGGTTGAAGTGTCCTGAGGCAAAAGATGAGGCGGTCTTCCTCCAGGCGTCTGGTGGTGAGGGAGCGGCGGTGAAGGAGGCCCAGGACCTCCATGTCCCCGGCAGAGGGGGAGGGGGAGTTGAAATGTTGGGCCACGCGGCGTTGTGGGCTTGTAAAAAATGTCATTGTCAATTCGGTCATCATTAATGGAGATGGAGAGGTCCAGGAAGGGGAGGGAGGTGTCAGAGATCGTTCAGGTAAATTTAAGATCAGGGTGGAATGTGTTGGTGAAGTTGATGAATTGGTGTAATTACGGAAGATGAACTGTTCTACGTAGTCAACAAAGAGACAGGCATAGCTGGGGCCCAAAAGTGTGCCCACGGCTACCCCTTTAGTCTGGAGGAAGTGGGAGGATTCAAAGGAGAAATTGTTAAGGGTGAGGACCAGTTCGGCCAAACGAATAAGAGTGTCAGTCCTACATACTGGGAGGTTAACTGCTCCTAGGTTACAGATCAATAATTGGGGCGGTATACACAGCACTACATGCTAGGAGGATAACTGCTCCTGGGTTACAGATCAATGCACTGGGGTGGTGTACACAGTCCTACATGCTGGAAGGGTAATTGCACCTGGGTTACAGATCAATGCTCTGGGGTGTGCACACAGTACTACATGCGGAGAGGGTAACTGCTCCTGGGTTACAGATACATGCACTGGGGTGGTGTACCCAGTCCTACATGCTGGGAGGATAACTGCTCCTGGGTTAAAGATGAATGCACTGGGGTGGTGTACACAGTCCTACATGCTGGAAGGGTAACTGCACCTGGGTTACAGATCAATGCTCTGGGGTGTGTACACAGTGCTACATGCGGAGAGGGTAACTGCTCCTGGGTTACAGATCCGTGCACTGGGGCGGTGTACACAGCCCTACATGCTGGGAGGGTAACTGCTCCTGGGTTACAGATCAATGCAATGGGGTGGGGTACACTGTCCTACATGCTGGCAGGGTACCTGCACCTGTTTTACAATTTAATTCATGGGTGACCACTGCACAGGTCGGTGTGCTGGTCAGACTATCTGGTTGAGGTTTATAGATAATGCAATGATGTGGTTTGTGTAGCTCCTTATACTGGATGGATATTTGTTTCAGGTTCACACATTGATGCCCTGCTGTGGTCTGCACAGCTCCTAGTGCTGGCCAGATATCTCGTCCGGGTTTCCAGATCAATGCACTGCTGTGGTCTGCGAAGTGTTCCACTCTGGACAGATTGCTGGATTGTATTGATCGGTGCAATAGATGAATCTGGACAGATTACTGGGTAGTACTGAGCAGTACATTGGCCTGGTCTGCACAGTTTTCCACATTGAACAAATATCTCCTCTGGGTTTATGGTGTCTGGGCTGGTTCTGTGACTATTTAAGCTGATCTGGCAATGCCTCTTGTTCCCATTCCTGTGATTGGATCCTCTGTCTCTCACCCCATTAATGTTACTCTGTGTCCAGGCACAGTACATCATGTTGGTGGGGTAAGTAGAGGGGAAAGGTGATGGACAGGCCAAGGAGTTCCCCGGAACGTTCTGTCCCCGGCATTCTATAACTGACATTCCCTGGAATGTTCTGTCACCGACATTCTATAACTAACATTCCCCGGAACGTGCTGTTCCCAACATTCTATAACTGACATGCCCTAGAACGTTCTGTCCTCAACATTCTATAACTGACATTCCCCGGAACGTTCTGTCCCTGACGTTGTTTGTGAACGGTCGGACGTCAGTGAATTGAACAAACGATAAGATCCCAAGGGAAGAGATCCTGATCCATGGAGAAGGAGACACTGTTCCGAAGGCCCCTCAGGCAGTTAAAGGGGTGAATACCTTTGCCCTGCGTTTACATTTCTCTACGACACAGAATCGACCGCAATTTAGACCAAAATACATTAATTCCAAACTCCGTTCGTCCTCAGGAAACTGGGAAGGAGTGACCTGTGTCTGCGCTCGAGTGATCGAGTGTGTGGGAATGTTCTAGAAACCATCTGTCCTTATGGATGTGTCTCTGTGTCTTTGAGGAGGGAGGGTTTCTTGTGGTTTAAGTCATATTTTTGTCAGTAATACTGACATTCCCATTTGTTATTCCAGCTCCAATTATTTTAATAAATCCCGGAATACAGGGATACATTTGAAAATCTCACTGGGTCCCCAATCAAACGGGTCCCTTTGCCGCCAGGTTAATGGATAATGGGTTTGTTTTCCTTCCTCACAGTTAACGTAGTGACCATCTACGTCCTGCTTTATAAAGATTGTGGATTGTCTCCATGTGTCAGACGTTACCTGGGGGCCATGGCAGCGGCGGATCTCCTGGCCATTATCCTCGACCTGATACTGAGACACATTCCCATTGTTTTTGATGAACAGTTTTATTTCCTAAGGGACTCCATCCCCGTGTGTAATATCCACGCTGTCCTGCTTTATGCAGCCAGTGACTGCTCTGTCTGGTTCACCGTCACGTTCACCTTTGATCGGTTTGTGGCCATTTGTTGCCAGAAGCTGAAAAGTAAATATTGCAGTGAGAAAACGGCGGCTGTGGTTCTGGGAGCAGTGACTGTGCTGAGCTGTTTAAAGAACATTTCCTGGTATTTTATGCTCACGGCTCGGTATTGGCTGGGGAACACCCTCTGGTTTTGTGTGATAACAGGCCCTGTTGAATACTCCAGTGTCTGGGCCACAATCGCGATCCTCCACCACATTTTAACCCCGTGTGTCCCATTTCTCCTGATTCTGCTGCTCAATGTTCTCACTGTCAGACACATTTTAGTGACCAGCAGAGCCCGTAGGAGACTCCGCGCTCCCACCAATGGGGACGCTCTGTCTGACACAGAAGTGAGAAACCGAAAAAAATCCATCATTTTACTGTTTGTGATCTCGGCCAATTTCATCCTGTTATGGTCAATGTTAATGCTGTATTCTATCTGGTTCTGCATGTATAGTATTGGGTATCGATCTGTGTATCTCCATGACTTTGTGCGTGAATTGGGCTTCATGCTGCAGCTCCTCAGTTGCTGCACAAACACCGTGATTTATGCCGTGACCCAGACTAAGTTCAGGCAGCAGCTGAAGAATGTGCTGAAATATCCCTTCACCCAAATCCATCCATCCATCCATCAAATTCCCTCATTAATCAATCCATCCGGGATTTTCTCATTTCAGTTCAGCGTTTCAGCGATGGAGCAGCTTGTCGCTATGGTACCAAACTGAGGGTAGCACTGGTTTGTCCATCCTTATCCCACAGGGGTGTTACAGGGAAACATTTCCATGTTTCTCTCAACTCAGGGGCCAGTGAGAAAAGGCACCATCCCACTGACTGTACCCATCACTTCCATTTGTAAACAATAAAAATGTTGATTAAAGCGTGCCAAGCAGCAGAGTGACCGATGTTGTTGTGTGTCTTTGTGTTGGAGAAGCTGAGCTGGAGAGAGACAGACTCAGCCCGGAGTCCTGGTCCTCAGAGAAGGGGAGGGCACCGCGCCCTGAACTCAGGAGTGGGTTTTAACTCGCTCTGTCAACCCCACTCCAACCTGTACTCCCATCTCCTCCCACCCACTCTTTCTCCTCAATTCTCTCCTTCTCTCTCTTCCACCACCTCTCCCCTTCATTTCCCTCGTCCCCCACTCTCTCGCACACACCCCCAATTCCGTTTTCTCCACCTGACTCCATTCTTCCCTCTCCCCCTCCCCCTCACTCTCTCTCTCTCTCTCTCCCCTACCGTCACAGACTCTCACCTGCAAGTCCATCTCTACCATTATCCCTACCTCCCACAAGTCACTCCAACACCCGCTCAACTCAAGCAGCCTCACCCCCAAACCATTCCCGACGTCTAGGTCAGCAGGAGAGTGAAGTACCAGGGAGACAGTGTCTCAGAGAGGGAGGAGGGAGGGGACAGCAGGGAGAGAGATTCAGTCAAAGAGAAATGGAGAAAGGTGGGGAGAGAGACATCAAGGCAGGGGGATAGAGAGTGAGAGAACAGGGACAGAGAGTGAAGGAGCGGGTAGAGAGAAGGGGGCAAGAGAGAGAGAGGGTGGGTGAGGGAGAGAGAGAGAGGGGGAGGAGATAATGAGAAGGCAAGAGAAAGCATGAAACTGAGAGAGGAGCGAGGGAGGGGGCAAGAGTGAGAAAGAGACAGAGAGAGAGAGGAGAGAGAGAGGCAACAAAAGCTGGAAAGGGGGCAAGACCTAGAGAGAGAGAGGAGTGAGGAAAGAGATCAGGGAGAAGAGAGACAGAGAGAGAAAAAGAGAGGGCAGAGGGAGATAGAGGTGGGAAAAGAAAGAGGGACGAGAGGGAAAGGGGGAAGAGTGAGAGAGAGAGGAGAGAGAGTGAGAGAGGGGAACGAGAGAAAGCAAGGGCAGGAGAGAGAGAGAGACAGAGATGATAATGAGAGAGAGGAAGGGCAAGATGGAGAGAAGAGTGTGTGGGGGGTCGAGAGAGAGAGTGGCGGGAGAGAGAGACTGACGGGATGGGAGCGAGTGTGGGCGTGAAGGGGCAAAAGAGGATGAGACAGAGAAAGAAACAGAGCGAGAGGAAGCAAGGGAGGGAAAAAGGGGTGAGAGAGAGGGGGAGAGAGTGGGTAAGATAAAGATAGAGGAGAGCGAGAGAGAGAGGTAGGAAACGAGAGAGGAGATGGTGAGAGAGAGGGCAGGGAGAAAGAGGGGAGAGCAAGAGAGAAAGAGGGTTGGGCGAGAGAGGGGAGAGTGAGGGAGTGGAGGGCGAGAGATGGGAGGGCGAGAGAGGGGAGGGAGTGAGAGGGGAGGGCAGGAGCAGGGTGGGTGAGAGCGGGGAAGGTGAGAGAGAGGAGGGGGTGAGACAGAAGGCAGGGCGAGAGAGATGGGAGTGTGAGAGAGGGGAGGGAGAAAGAGGGGAGGGCGAGAGAGAGGGTTGGGTAAGAGAGGGGAGGGCGAGACAGGGGAGGGCGAGACAGTGGAGGGCGGGAGATGGGAGTGTGAGAGAGGGGAGAGTGAGAGAGAGGAAGCCAGAGTGGAGAGGGCTGGAGAGGGGAGGGGGAGATAATGGAGAGCGATAGAAGGTGAGTGCGAGAGAGGTGTTAGGGCAAAAGAAATGGAAATGCGAGAAAGAGGGGAGAAAGAGAGATTGGAGGAAAAGAGAGGGGAGGGGAGAGAGGTGAAGGGGAGAAAAGGGGAGGGCGAGGAAGAGAGAGGGGAGGGTGAGAGTGGGGAGGGATAGAGGGGGAGGGCGAGAGAATGGAGGGCGAGAGAGGGGAGGGAGAAAGAGCGTGGAGAAAGAGAGAGCGGAGAGAGAGAGAGTGGAGGAAGAGAGAGGGGAGAGGAGAGAGGGAGGGGAAAGAGGGTGTGGACCAGAGAGGGGAGGGCGAGAGAGTGGAGTGCGAGAGAGAGGTGAGGGCAACCGAGGGGAGGGAGAGAGGGTTGGGAGGGCATGACCGGTGAGGGTGAGAGAGGGGCGGGCGAGAGAGGGGAGGGAGAGAGTGTGAGGAAGAGAGAGGGGAGGGGAGAGAGGGGATGGCGATAGAGGTGGAGGGTGAGAGAGGGAGAGAAGTATGAGAGCGGGAGAGGGGGAGGGCTAGACAGAGGGGAGAGAGAGAGTGGCGGAAGGGAGGAGGGGAGAGAAGGATGTGGAGAGAGGGGGTGGACGAGAGAGGGGCGGGCTAGAGAGTGGGGTGTGGGAGAGAGGGGAGGGCGAGAGAGTGGAGTGCAAGAGATGGCAGGACAACAGGGGGAGGGAGAGAGAGAGGGGAGGGAAGGAGCAGGGAGGGAGAGAGAGGGAATAGCGAGAGTGGAGGGAGAGAAAGGGGAGGGAGAAAGAGAGGAGGAAGAGAGAGAGGATTGAGTGAGATCGAGGGGAGGGAGAAAGAGGAGAGGACGAGGGAGCAGAGAGCGAGAGAGGGGGGCCCAGAGAGAGGAAGGAGAGCGATGGGAGGGGAGGAGCAGGGAGAATGAGAGAGGGAAGGGTGAGAGAAGGAGGGAGAGAGAGGGGAGGGCGAGAGTGGGGAGGGCGAGAGAGAAGGGTGGGCGAGAGAGGGGAGTGTGTGAGTGGGGCGGAAGAGAGAGGGGAGGGCGAGAGAAAGGAGAGGACGAGAGAGAGGGGTGGGCAAGAGAAAGGGGAGGGAGAGAGTAGAGAGGTCGAGAGAGGGGAGTACGAGAGTTGGTAGAGCAAGAGAGGGAAGGGAGAGAGAGGGGAGTGCAGGAGAGGGGAGGGCGAGAGAGGGAAGGGGGTGAAAGGGGAGAATGAGACAAGGGAGGGCGAGAGTAGAGAGGGCAAGAGAAGGGAAGAGCAAGAGAGGTGTGAGGGGGAGGGTGAAAGAGAGGGGAGTGAGAGCGAGAGTGGAGGAAGAGCGAGGGGAGGGGAGAGAGGGAGAGGGAGAGAGGGGAGGGCTGCAGAGGGGAGAAAGAGAGGGGAGGTCGGCAGAGAGGGGAGGGCGACAGAGAGGGGTGGGTGAGACGGAGGGGAGGAGGAGAGTAGAGACGGCGAGAGATCGGAAGGCGAGAGAGGGGAGATACAGAGAGGAGAGGGCAAGAGAGGGGAGGGAGAGAGATGGGAGGAAGAGAGGGGAGAGCAAGAGAGAGGGGTGGGCGAGAGAGGGGAGGGCGAGAGAGGGGAGGGCGATGGACGTTGTGACAGGTAATCTCAGACCTGTGCTGCGCACCCCTTGTACAATGTGGGAAAAAAGGGACACTTCCAGTCTCTCTGACGGCTGTGTGCGCAGAAAGTGTGTCCATCTGCAGCTACTGGGAAACTACTTTTCAGACCTGGAGCTGAGAGTGGACTCACTGTTGAGAATCTGCGATACTGAGAATGTTATGGACAGCACGTTTAGTGAGTTAGTCATACTGCAGGTGAGGGTTATACAGGCAGAAAGGGAATGTGTGACCATCAGATCAAGTAAAAGGCTCAGGAAGGAAGTGCAGGACTCTCCAGTGATCATTCCACTTCTCAAACAAAAATTGTGCACCGCTTGGGATTCTATAGGGGGGATCAGGTGGTGTGGACTCTCAAGGGAAGTCAGCAACAGCCAGGTTCATGACACCACAGATAGCTCCGCTGCACACAACTGGAGGAAGGAGAATGGCAGAGCTATAGTGACGGGGGAATCCAGTAGTCAGGGTCAGAGATAGGTGCGTCTGTGGCCACAGACATGAATTCAGGACAGTGGAATTGAACCCAGGTCCATTTTTTGATAAGTGCACAGACTAATAAAGGTCAACGTCCCAAAAGCACCCTTCAGCACTTGGTCACCCTGAAGCTCTACTTTCCAGGATCTGTGTACTTGTTCTGAGCCCTTCAGAGGGATTGAAGGGGATGGGGAAAAAACAGGAACAGGGTTGTGGTGTAGATCTACAAAATAATGGCCTCCCTCCCCTCTCGGTATTCCAACCCCTATCGTGCCTCCTTCCACCGCAGAGAAAAGACCTTGTGTATTTACCCTATTTATGCCCCTACTGATTTTATAAACCTCTATAAGGTCACCCATCAGCATCTGACCCTCCAGGAAAAACAGTTTATTCATCCTCTCCCTGTAGCTCAAATCCTCTAACCCTGGCAACATGCTCGTAATTCTTTTCTGACTCCTTTCAAGTTTCACAATATTGTTTTGATCGGAAGGAGACCAGAATTGCACACAATATTCCAAGCGTGACCTAACCAATGTCCTATACAACCACAATATGTCCGCTCAATTCCTATACTCAATGCTCTGATCAGTAAAGGAAAGCATACTACTCACCTTCTTCACTATCCTATCTACCTGAGATTCTGCTTTCAAGGAGCTATGAACCTGCACTCCAAGATCTCTTTGTTCAGCAGCGCTCCAGAGGAACTTACCATTAAATGTATACATCCTGCTAATTTTTGCTTTTCCAAAATGTAGCAGCTCACATTAACCAAATTAAACTCCATCTACCAGTCCTCAACCATCTGATCAAGATCCCGTTGTAATCTGAGATAATCCTCTCCACTGTCCACTACACCTTCAATTTTGATGTCATCTTATGAACAATATTTTCTGTGTTCACATCCAAATCATTTATATAAATTATGAAAATTAGTGAATCCAGAGCCGATCCTTTGTGACACCCCACTGGTCTCCAATCTGAAAAGCAACCTTCCACCACCAACAACTGTCTTCTGCCTTTGAACCAGTTTTGTATCCAAATGGCTATTTCTCTCTGTATTCCTTGAGATCTAACCTTGCTAACCAGTCTCCCATGGGACACCTTGTTGAACGCCTTACTGACAACCATGTAGATCATTTCCAGCCTTTGCCCTCATCAATCCATTCTGTTGTTGCTTCAAAAAAATTAACTCAAGTTCACGAGACGTGATTTCTCACACACAAAGCCATTATTAATATCCCTGCCTGAGCCTCTAAGCAGAATCTTCCTGTAGTTTCTCTATTGTCAGACTCTCCCATTGCTCAGTTTGTCCAGGATCCCGTCCTGCTGCTGCACTGCTCCTGTCCATCACTGATCTATCCATTCCCCAGTATCCTCCACATTCATTCAATGTGTTTACAATCCCATTATCCCAGTCCTCCAGCCCCGCCCTCTCCACTCTATTGGGCAGCAGTTGCTGTCAATCACCCAGGCTCCTGTGTGATCTGGAGCATGTGCTGTAGGAGGGGAGAACAGTGTACTGGCGCACTGCTGGCCAATTGTTGGCGTATGTGCAGGGAGGGAGGCTGTGGTTGTGTGGGATTAATCTGTCATTGGCAGCTTCCTCCCTCTGAAAGCAGGACCCAGGGAGTGGCCCCTCCCCTGTTATTCTGACAAGTGGTCAAAGTATCAATGGGGAAGCATTTTGCAGAAAGTTATCAGAACTCTTGTGAAGATTCAGGAATGTTATGAAGAAGGACAGGGGTCAGCCTGTAATTAGAGTTCTAATTTGGTTCATTTTCGTTCAACGAGATATGATTTGGCCAGTGTGTGCAGGATAGTTCTCATCAGAGGTCGATGTGGGGGAAATAACTAAGAGGTTCCAGATTGGGGAAAAAAACAACGTGGGTCTGACTAGGAAGGAAACCCTAGGAAGTTGGGGGAGGATTCATCAACACCCCGGAGACTCCGAGTCAGCCTTATTCATTTGATTAGATAAGATTTCCTACAGTGTGGAAACAGGCCCTTCGGCCCAACCAGTCTATAATGGCCCTCCGAAGAGCAACCTACCTAGACCCATTTCCCTTTGACGAAAGCAACTAACACTATGGGTAATTTAGTATGGCCAATTTACCTGACCTGCACTGTCAGTCTTTGGATTGTGGGAGGAAACCGGAGCACCCAGAGGAAACCCACGCAGACAATGAAAGAATGTGCAAACTCCACATTCATGTGCAAGGAAAGATGTATATTTTGTCTGTGGGCGAATATTTGAAATCTCAGTGTGATTGGAAAAAGTACTGAGACAAAGCCAAGTCCATGTTAGCGTGGTGACTGTGGAGAGTGAGTGCATTTGTTTTTAATAATCTGAAAAAATATGGTTAATTTCCCAGGAACAATTAAGCTACAGATTTGTTTTGTATGAGGACAAGTTTTAATTAATCATGCAACCAGAAAGAGACAAGGATACCTGCACCATGGAACAAACTATGAAAATGGTATTGTTGTAAAGGAGTTAATTATCGATCATGGCTTGTCACGTTGGTTCCAGCGCCGTGGAAAAATACTGAAAATGTAGGTTTCAGTTATTAAACTGGAAAAAGTGCAGAAGAAATTTACAAGGATTTTTGCCAGGGTTCGGGGTCTGAGTTATAGGGTGAGGTTGGACAAGCAAGGATATTTTTTTGTTTAGTGCAGAGGAAACAGAGGGGAGATCTTTTCTAGAAGTCTATAAACCATGAGAGGCATGGGTAAGGTGCACTCAGTCTTTTGCCCAGGGAATCAAGGAGGGGAGGGTATCAGTTTAAGGTTAGAGGAGAAAGAATGAAAGAGAACCAAGGGGCACCTGTTTTACACAGCGGGTGGTATGTATATGGACTGAGCTGCCAGTGGAAGTGGTTGAGGCAGATACACTCACAACATGTAAAAGGCATTTGGACAAATACATGGATAGCAAAGGGTCAGAAGCAGATGGGCCAAGTGCATGGAAATGGGGTTCGCATGGGTGGACATTTTGGCTGGTATAGGCCAGTTTGGGCCAAAGGGCCTGTCTCTGCTATAGGACTCTGACTGCAAGTATATTTACTATTTCTCCCGCTATCTCTGGTAGTAGCCTGGGATGTATTCCATCAGGGCAAAGAGACTTATCTACCTTTAGCTCCATTAGCTTGCCCAGCTCTAACTCTGGCGTGGTAATGGTTATTTCTAGGTCCTCACCTTCCTCAGTCTCCTTACTAATTACTGGCATGTTCTTCGTATCTGACAGGCACTTCAGTTTCAGTGGGGCTGTCTGTCAGGATTCTGATGTGGAAGAACTGGTGTTGGAGCGGGTTGAACAAAGTTAAAAGCCACACATCACCAGGTTATAGTCCAACAGGTTTATTTGGAAGTACAAGCTTTTTGAGTGTGCTGTGATTTTTAACTTGATCAGATTATCTCTATGGTAACAGTTAAGTGCAATTACAGAGGCCATATGGGCCCCACACAATAGGTTCCCCTCTAGTAGTGTGAGCTGCTATTCTGGCCCTGGGGATAACTGCTAATCGTTTTTCTCCCAAAATCCGATCTCGCTTTCGATTGATCATTAAAGTTTTTCTAATCTCCTAGTTCCTCCTTGGTCTTTGCCAATTTGTATGCTTTCTATTTCCATTTGATAGACTCCCTTATTTCCTTAGCCACCCATGGCAGATTACTCCTTTTCCTACAGTCCTTCCTTTTCACTGATATATACTTTTGCTGAGCAGTTTGAAAAATTCTTTGATATTTCTTTACTGTCTGTCAACTGTCCCACTCTAAAGTCTTTGCTTCCAGTTTACATTAGCCTCATCCTTTTGTAGTCTCCTTTGTTTTAGCACAGGATCTTGGGATTGGATTTAATCTTCCCGCTTTCCAACTGTATTCTAAAATCAACCAGACTTATCACAAGTCTTTTATCAGACGAGATGAGGCGATGTTACCTGGGTGTTTTGGTTTTCAGTGTCAGAGCTGAAAATGTGTTGCTGGAAAAGCAAGCCCTGAAGAAGGGCTTCTGCCCGAAACATCGAGTCTCCTGTTCCGTGGATGCTGCCTGACCTGCTGCGCTTTTCCAGCAACACATTTTCAGCTCTGATCTCCAGCATCTGCAGACCTTGCTTTCTCCTTTTCATTGTCAGAGACCTTGGCTTTGTAATAAAGTGCAGGATAGATATTCACAACAGAGTATTCTGGATGGTGTGAATGTACTACACAGTCTAAAACCATAAATCACTGTCTCCCCTCAATTTATATGATTTGGAGATGCCGGTGTTGCACTGGGGTGTACAAAAGTTTTAAAAATCACACAACACCAGGTTATTGTCCTTCAGGTTTAATTGGAAGCACACTAGATTTCGGAGCATTGCTCCTTCTTCATGATCCAATTAAACCTGTTGGACTATAACCTGTTGTTGTGTGATTTTTAACTCCCCTCAGTTTAAAATTGCAAAATCATTATCTCCCACATGCTTCCTCACTATCTAAGTTTGGAACGCTAATCCACCTGACTATCCTGCTTTTCCGAAAATCTCCTTTGGTGAAGGTGGTGAGTTTTGGATTCAGCTTTCCAGTTATTACCGTAAGAAGATAAGCACTGGGCACAGGAGAGGCAACGCAGCCCTTCCAACCAGCCCCACCATTTAATACGGTGATGATTGAGCTCACCTCGGTCTCAGCTGGATTTTCCCACCTGCTCTCTCTCACCCTTCATGTCATTGCAAATTCAACATCTGTATCTCTTCATTAAATCTGCTTATTGTCCTGGCATCCACCGCATTTTGAATAGGGAATGCCACAGATTTGCAACACATTGAGATAGGTACATTCTTCTTCATGAGAATAGAGTCCCTACAGTGCAGAAACCGAGTCTGCACCAGCCCTATTATGAGCAACCCATTCAGACCCACCCTGTCCCTGTAACCCTGCAATTCCCATGGCTAATGGCCTAACTGGCAATGCATGGACACTGTGGGCAATTTAGCATAGGCAATTCACCTAACCTACACATCTTTGGACTGTGGGAGGAAGCTCGAGCACCCTAGGAAACCAACGCAGACATGGTGAGAACATGTAAACTCTACACAGTCGCATCTGGCTGAAGTAAAACCCAGGTCCCTGACGCTGTGAGGCAGTGGTGCTAACCACTGTGCTACATCTGTTTAAAATCTGCTACCCCCTATTAACCTCCCCACCCAGCAATTAGCTGAATCTATGTTCCTTTCATCAGAAATCAGGTTGTGGAAGCAGATGTCTCAGTAAAACCCAGTAACAGCCCATGTGTCCTGTGCGTATGAATGGGGATCCTATATACAACACCCTCCAGCCCTCACTTTTCATTCACTACCCAGAAACATGTCTCCAGTGGCTTCATGGGGACTACAACTCCCACAATCCCTGAGGCAGGGACCACGCGTGTGCGGGGAAGCCCAGAACTGCACATGTACAGAATATGGGCGGATTTTGGAGCATGTGCTTTGGGGTAATTACGGAAAGCATTTGACACTGTGATTGGCTGGAGGAGGAACCAATCAGCTTGTAGTATTAACGGGTTGGGGGGGGTCAAAGTGTCACCACACCAACATGGGCCCAAGTTCCATCCCCAACGTGTCATAATGCTGGGAATCGACCAATGGGAAACAAAGAAGGATCTGACCCATTCTCCCAGACTGAAGGACCCTCTTCTGTCCAGGACCTGCTACCTCCCTTTCTGTTTCCTTTTGATTTATTCTGCTGTACCATTATTGACTTGCAGTAACTGAAGGGAAGTGGAGTAAACCCAGAAAGGGTGCAGAGTCTAACCAGGACAGGAAGTGGTGGCATGGATCTGTTTACCAGTAACTCCATGAGACTGGGGGCGGGTACATTAGGGACAGCAGAGGCAGAATGCTGGGAGAGAGTAAGTGGGCTGGAGGGTTACAGCTTTTGGGGAAGAAAGGGGAAAAAAGATATTCCAGAGAAGCTAGAATTGTCTGCTCTGAATTTCTAACCTGTACATATTCCTTTATACAGGGTGCAAAATGGTGAGGATTTGCAGACTGGAATCTCAAACTCGTGCAGACTGTGATTAAGTTAACCAGCATTTGAAGAACCAAAGATAGAGAATCACTCGGCCAAAATCCTGCAACACTCTCCCTCACAGCATTGTTGGTTTTTCTGCGCCAAATGGACTGTGAATGGTTCAAGACAGCAGCTCACTACCATCTTCTCAAGGGTAACTAGAGATGGGGAATAAATGCTGGCTGAGCCAGTGATGCCCATATCCTGGAAATGGTTTCTCTCTCCAGTTGCTGAAACCCAGTTGATGTTACTGCAGGATGATGAGGGATGCTGAGTACACCCTCCAGGAGGCAGCACCATCACATTACCCCTGCCTACACCCACACAGTAACACAGCAACGTCACTGGAACAAAACGCAGTGAAATCAAAGGAGGACTTAGATATAGTTCTTCGAGGTAAAGCCATGAAAGGGGATTGGAACACAGCAGGAACAGGAGACTGAGCTGGATGGTCAGCTGTTTCCCATTGAATGGTGGAGCAGGATTGAAAGGCCGAATGGCCTCCTGCTGCTATCTCCCAGGTATGTATGTAGTCATGGAGCCCGGGTAGGAAGGAGTGGGCAGGGATTCTTCAGGAGATTGCACTTGCACATCAGTTTTCAGTGAGGGATGGTTTGATGGATTTTATTTAACATTTATCTTTAACACTAGATTTGTGAATTTGGTTTTAAAATATTGCAGCTATTTATTCCACAATACATAAAACTAAAAGAAAAGAAATGAAACTAACAGTTTTTAAAATTTCAAACGCCCTGTAAAACAAATCCTGTCTACTCCTGGACACCATCACTTTCCAGTTACTCAAGCTCGAGGGAATATTTCCCTCCCTGTCTGAACCTTTGGTTTCATTTAACTGCTTTTCAGTTCTGGTTCTGTGAGCTGTGAAGTGTTCTTTATTCCCCATTTCTCTTACCCAGAAGTGTTATCTCACACAGCTGAGCAACCTTCCCACCATCAACATCACAACCCCCCCTCCCGATTCCGGCATTTTGGTTCACAAATAATCACCAGCAGTAAACCACCCATGTAACCAATTGAATATTTATAAACAACACCCCTAACAAATGACAAAGTGGGAAGGGACCAAATCAAAGTAGAGTTGGGGGTGAGGAGGCAGTGATGGAGATAAAGCACTGTATCCACTGCGGTGCCCATCTCTATCTAAAGGCATCGGGAGAATTGATACACACTATGTGCTCCTACTCCAAGGACACCCTGTTGTGTCGTCTTTATCCTCAATCGTAGAATAGAATCCCGACAGTGTGGAAGGAGAGCATGCGCCCATCAAACCCCTCCAACTGTCCAAAGAGCATACCATCTGGAGCACTCCACCCCTGGAACACTGCATTTCCCATGGCTGATCCACCGAGTCTGCACAATCCTGGACACTGTGGACAATTTAGCACGACTGATCCACCTAACCCACAAATCTTTGGACTGTGGGAGGAAACCAGAGCACCTGGAGTGGACCCACACTATCCTGGGGAGAATGTGCAAACTCCACACAGGCTTTTTACCAAGGCTGGACTCCAACCTTGTACCTGGTGCTGTGAAGCAGCAGTGCTATAGAGCAATTTAAATAAAAACAGATGACCCCTGCTCATTGATGTTTGTGGAGACTCATTGCCCAGAGAGACATCCTGAGATTCAGAAAGAGACAATATCGTTATAGGTGAACCCCTTTCTCTTTTATAGGCGTGATCTCTTATTTGGAGCCAGTCAGTTGGTATGCCATCCGGCCGAGCAACTGACTCAATCCCAGGGCCCTGGGAGACACTCCTGAGAATCAGCCCTTATTCCCCTAACCCCTGACTGCACTATACTATAGGTGCGATCCCATCAAGGGCCAGCCAGTTTCTCCTCCATCAGATCCGATAAAGGGAACAGAATGTCTTTCAAAACATGACCTGCGCGTGGCAGATCTCTGCTCTTAACAACCAGTCTAAGGTAGGCGTCTGTTCAGAATCCCCTCGGAAGGAGAACACCGACCAGCCTAGGGACCGACCCTTATACCCTCCGTCTAAATCTTACCCATGGCAGATCGAAATGGACGAGACACATAGATGAGCTTTCTCAGCGAAGTTTATTCAATCTTCGAAGATTGGGTGTGGAGCTGCTGCTGCTGGCACACACACAAACAAGTTGCCTTCAGTCAGAATATTTATACATTATTTTCTTTGCTTATCAGTTAAAACGCGCGCTTTTCACTTGTGTAGTATCCTTATTGGTTCAAACATCCTTCGTCTATGAGTCATATACGCTTTTTGTGATCACCTTATTTTGTTAGCTTTTGCTAATTGGTCAAAACATCCCTCGCTTACAAGCTTTCTGTGTATACTTTTGCTACTTTAGTATCAGTCTAACTGTGGTTCTTTGTCTTGATTTATAAAAAATGCTGACTTCGAAAATGCTTGACCCTGACAGTTTATTCTTAACAGTTAGCCATTAATTGCAGAAATTTCATAATCCTAATAAAATGCTGACTTCGAAAATGCTTGACCCTGACAGTTTATTCTTAACAGTTAGCCATTAATTGCAGAAATTTCATAACCCACATCAATTCCCCCTGTCTTTTCATACAGTCTGTAATTTCTGCAGCATAATCATGGCCTTTTTATCCCAATCAGCCTCAGGGTCGTCCGCATCAGTCTGGAGGTGAATGCCCACCACTGTACGCGGGTCGCCCTTCATCAGGGCCGACTCAATAAGGGGGGTAATCGGGCCTCGCAGACAGGGAATTATACAACAGCCCAAAGCGACTAAGACCCCTGTTACCACCAGGAGTGTAACCATTACTGAGACCATCACCCCTTTCCATTTACCGAACCACCGCTCGAGCCAGCCAGTCCAATCAGTATTTACACCCGAATTTTCTGCTATCCAAGGCTAGCCTATTCTCCCACGCCATCCGACTGGTGGCGTCCAGTTGCTCCGCCAGCCCCTTGACTGCGTCTCTGGTAAAGTTAATAAACCGCCCTTGGCTCTTATGTCTTTTCTGTTCCCCTACTATGTCTTCCTTCTCAAATGCCAGGGTAAATGGAATTGCCAATTGTACAATTGCAGATATCCCTTCCCAATCTGGGGGCAGGGTGGGTCTCAACAGTTTCCCTCCATAGTACCACCACAGATCCGCTCGGGGAACCTGTAGTGCTGAATAGTTCCCTCCTTCCTTTGTTGCAGTGACATTGTTAATCTCTGTACACAATGTCCGCTCCCCCAAATCCTGAAAATGTGGGGGGAGCACGTACCTCTTTCGCCTTCAAAGGAGGGAACATCCGAGATAGGGATGTACAATTCCCATCACTCCATGTAGTCTCTTCCTGATATAGGGCTATCATACATTCCACGCCCTGCATGTCCTCCTTCCGCCCGAGCGGAAAGGGGGCCACTTGGGCCACTGGCCTGCCGGAGGCACATGCATAGCGATTGCTTCTGTTCAGACTTTACTCATTCTACCCAGGCATTTGCATCCCCATATTCCGTTTCTAATGCGAAAGTCTGTCTCAAGTCCTTTACCTCTGTAACTTTCCAGTGGGTCCCCAGGTTCTTTCTGCCCTACATCAACTCGAAAACAACAGCCAACAAATTGTCCATGTTTTTGTTTATCTTCACCTCACCCGAAGCTGGTCCCATGAGGTCTCCTTGATTATCAGGTATATTGGGTAACACTGTCTGTGGGGACAATTGCGAGCTGGACGGAAGGGGGACCTGTGTATCGTGACAAGACCTTCATACCCATTACCAGTCCCAAAAATGTCAATAAAATGTATCTTTGTATCGAGGTATAGTCTCTGTAAATCTACAGACAAACAATCAACTAAGTTGCATGCATCAGCTTCTATCACTTGTGGATTTTTAGACTCAGGAACAACCAATGATACATCCACATAAGAAAAAGACATTTGCCCAAATCCCAGTCTAGCATCATAACTCTGAAACATCATAATGGAGTACAAAACAATGTAACATACAATTCTACAGAAATAATCCCCGCGCCCGCGTCGCCACTGTATAATCAGTTACTCAAAGTCTGTTCAGTCTGAGTTTCAGTGGGTCACGTGTTGATTCGGCTGTCCAGACTCCTTTCTTAACTGGAGAGGGTACTGGGCCTTTGCCAGCCTTTCTCCGCCGTTCAGTGGTGAGGAGTACTAGGAACGGGCCGTCCCACACAAGTTCGAGAGTTTGCTGTTGCCAATGTTTCATCAAAACCCATTCACCGGGTTCAATGGTGTGCACAGCGAAATCCAGAGGTGGTGTCTGAGTCAGGAGTCCCTGGTGGAGTAAACGAGAAACAGCGAAGCCCAGGGTCTCAACATATTTACATATACACATATCTTGTGACTCAAGCTCTAGGTGATAAACACTCAAAATTCATGCACTAACGAACAGATGACTTTCAGCCAGAAACACAACAAAATGTAATAGCTTCCGTTCTCTCTCTGTAGGTCCTCACACACAGCCGATCGCTCTCTCTCTATCTCTCTCCCTCTCATACGGTGTTGGTCTCTCTGTCTATGTCTGCCTGACAATGTCTCCTGTGTCTGCGCGTCAGAGCTCATAGCGACCTCCCCCCGACCACCAGGCCTTCAAGTGCTAACTCTTTTCCCCAACTATCTCCAGTCCCAGTCTCCAGTACTGCTGCCTGGGCAGTCCCCATGTGGCAGTTCTCACCACCCCCTTCCCCGGAGGTCACTGCTCTACATAGGGAACTGTCCAGGGTCGGTTGTCAGTAACATTTTAATTCTTTCAAGCGCATCGCAGTTGTCAAATGTAATGTTTTCCCTGTGTCTAGGCGCATCCGCCCCCGGAGTTCCCGCTCCCTACCTACCGCTGTCCTCCCCCGTACAGTTGTTCAATGCAGCCCTACGCGCCGTATAGCCCCCACGAACAATCTCAGCGCAATACAGTCTACTTACTGTCTCAACGTCCTGAAACTCACTCTCAAGTTACCCGTATTAATTCGCATCTGCCCTCAGAGTTTCTGTTCCCCCCGCCTTATCGGCAGCCTATTTCGTGTACGTCTATCCCAGAGCCCCACCTCCCCTGCCTCACTTTTCTGAAGGTGGATACCACCCCTTATGTGAATTTGGAATTGTTCTAACTTATTACTACCTCGCCCTCAATCTCATGAATGTTCCTCCTTTCCCTCCTTAAGTTCTAATAAATTACAATCAAAAATAACACACTGAATCAAATGACAAACAACAAGTTTTAAACATAAAACCATTAACAAACAGATGAATTCAAGCCAGAGCACAGAGTGTTAAACTGCTTGTTAGCTGAGAAGCCTTCTGCCAGATTCTTTCTCACAGACAGACACACTGATAAAGCAGCTCCACACAGATTTTCGCAGAGAATTTCACACAAAAAGATTCATACATAAACACAAATTCTCACATCCACAGAGACTATTTTTCTTCACAATCAGATTTACACACACAGAGATACTCTCGGCAGGCCCATCTCTTTCATACATACATAAATATTCAGATTTAGATATCCACCTTATTTATCCGACTCCTTTCCCTATTCACATTCCACTTCTCTTCACCACCCATCTGTCAACTTCCTCTATCCCTTCCCCGACTTCCTTTTGTCCTTCATTCATCCTCCCGGGGGACTCACAGTCCTCCCTTACTACTGCTACCATTATCTTAGCCTTCCGTTCCTCCGCCATTATGTCTCTCTATACAAATACCTTCTGAACCTCCTGTAACAACTCCGACTCATTTCTACCGCTCCCGTCCTCTATCTTCTGTAACTTCTTCTGGATATCAGGCCATGCCTTTGTCACGAAGTGAACCTTTACCATCCCTCATCCTATTTCCTCATCTGGGTCTATACCCGAACATTTCCTAACCGACTCCCTTAATCTGTGTAAGAACGCACAGGGAGACTCGTCATTTCCCTGCCTCAGGTCGAAAACCTTGGCTAAATTTTGCTGTTTGGGGACGCAAGTTTGTATCCCTTGGATTATCAAATTTTGCAAGTCTGACATATTATTCCGCCCTTCTATATTGTGGTGGTCCCAGTTAGGATTCTGAAGGGGATATTTGTCCTCACCCCTAACCATCCCCCTCTCATGCCAAATTGTCCGGCAAGCTCAATACCGGCGCTGCTACTAGTTTTTTTTAAAAATCTCAACACTTTCCCTATCCTGTATCCCCATATAAGTCTCCTTTCTCCCCCAGTAAATAGTATATTCAAAAATAGACATTAACTCAGCCCACATATACAGACTGGGCCTCAAAAATAAATTAATTTGTTCTGACAATCCTATCGGATTCTCAACCAGGACCGTCATTTCCTTTTAAATGTTCCGACCTCCCCACTGGTGAAGGGGTCACACACAAACCCAATCTCCTTGTCCCCTATCGGCACTTCAGTCGTTACGTTCTTCCCCTTTTTTCTTTTAAGAAATATTGCAATGTTTCTAGCTTCCCATATCCTCAAACACCAATTTATTAATTCATGCTTGACTAACTTTAAATCCTGTTCCTAACTTGTAAACATATTTATATATTTACGTCCATTTATTCAGTATTTAATATTTAAAATGTAAAATGCATACAGTTCCCAATTTTGAAATCCACTGTAATCACCCAGATTTAGTACCCTAATTTAGGTCCAAAATTAGTTTTCTTATGTACTCCTGACCAATCATTTCTCAATTACAATACTTTAGGTCGTAAAATAATCAGAGCTGTCTTACAATAATTTGTCAATTCAAGTTAAAAAAAAATTCTAATGGCCGAATCCAAGGTCTCATATAATAACCATGGAAATTATCGTCTTTTTTCGACAACCTACTGTTGAACTGAAACTTCAACTGTATATTTTTTATGTAAAAATAAAAGAGATTCCTAAGAAAAGGATATTTAGGGAGTCATGGCTTGTAAAGAACAGAAGTTATTAACCTTAAAAAAAAATCATGTTAAGTTTACATAAAAATCACATTTAAAACAATCCTGGAACTCAAGCTCCATTGAATAAAACTTACTCATTTAATCACCAACAAACAAATGTGCATTCAAACCAAATCACAAAGGGTTAAATGTTTTGCTAGCTGTTCACGCTCTCACTCTCTCTCTCTCTCTTACTGCAAGCTGCTGGTAAAAATAAACTTCAGTTGCCCCCTTATACTGCTTCTATGTGAAGATAATAGAGACCATCCAGAAACGGGGTTCAACACTATTAGTTTGTAACTAATCTCTTCCGCCCTCCACAATCTCTGTAGAATCTATCGGGGGGAATTTTCGGGGCTTCGTTTTCCCCTTCCTTTTTCGACCCGGAACATTGGCCACCCATGGTTGGTCTTCAGGTTAACCTATCTTCTATATCCCGGTTACTTAGTCAACCCTTTGTTTCCCGGTTACCTAGTTAACCCTTAATTTCCCGGTTACCTGTCACAACCACGGAGTCGACAAGGCAGTGTACACTTCTCTCAATAATCCTGCGAAAACCCCAAATACCAGAGAAGGTTCTTACCTTGATCCGTGCACGGAGTTGTCCGACTCAAAATAAAAACTTCAACCTGTTACCTTATCAAAATTACAACCTTATACTTTATTGTGAGCGCCACCTATTCACTTCGTTTGCTCAACTTCCCACTCCCCGTGGGAATTCTTTTAAGATCCCGGACACGAGCCCCCAAATTTGTTATAGGTGATACCCTTTCTCTTTTATAGGCATGATCTCTTATTTTTTAATTAGATTAGATTACTTACAGTGTGGCAACAGGCCCTTCGGCCCAACAAGTCCACACCGACCCGCCACCCACCCATACCCCTACATTTACCCCTTTACCTAACACTACGGGCAATTTAGCACATCTTTGGACTGTGGGAGGAAACCGGAGCACTCGGAGGAAACCCACGCAGACACGGGGAGAACGTGCAAACTCCACACAGTCAGTCGCCTGAGGCGGGAATTGAACCCAGGTCCCTGGCGCTGTGAGGCAGCAGTGCTAACCACTGTGCCACCGTGCCGCCCTATTAGGAGCCAGTCAGTTTGTATGCCATCCGGCCGAGCAACTGACTCAATCCCAGGGCCCTGGGAGACACTCCTGAGAATCAGCCCTTATTCCCCTAACCCCTGACTGCACTATACTATAGGTGCGATCCCATCAAGGGCCAGCCAGTTTCTCCTCCGTCAGATCCGATAAAGGGAACAGAATGTCTTTCAAAACATGACCTTCGCGTGGCAGACTTCTGCTCTTAACAACCAGTCTAAGGTAGACGTCTGTTCAGAATCCCCTCGGAAGGAGAACACCGACCAGCCTAGGGACCGACCCTTATACCCTCCGTCTAAATCTTACCCATGGCAGATCGAAATGGACGAGACACATAGATGAGCTTTCTCAGCGAAGTTTATTCAATCTTCGAAGATTGGGTGTGGAGCTGCTGCTGCTGGCACACACACAAACAAGTTGCCTTCAGTCAGAATATTTATACATTATTTTCTTTGCTTATCAGTTAAAACGCGCGCTTTTCCCTTGTGTAGTATCCTTATTGGTTCAAACATTCTTCGTCTATGAGTCATATACGCTTTTTGTGATCACCTTATTTTGTTAGCTTTTGCTAATTGGTCAAAACATACTTCGCTCACACGCTTTTTGTGGTCACCTTATTTTGTAAGCTTTTGCTAATTGATCTAAACATCCCTCGCTTACAAGCTGTCTGTGTATACTTTTGCTACTTTAGTATCAGTCTAACTGTGGTTCTTTGTCTTGATTTATAAAAACATGCTGACTTCGAAAATGCTTGACTCTGACAGTTTATTCTTAACAGTTAGCCATTAATTGCAGAAATTTCATAACCCACATCAATATGAATTCAATCAACTCCTGCCGAGTTAATGTGATTAACAACAACATCAATACTCCAACAATGCCATCGGACCTCGTGCCTACTCTATCATTTATGATTTTTACCCCATGGGAAGTTTGTTACCAGCTTCGATGGCAGCCATAATGCTCTGACTACTTTGACAGAGCCAGTGCTAGTCAGTTCTAATCGTTATCAATTAATTGAATCTAAACAGGATGCCCCACAACAGGAAGTGCTCTGACACTCAATGCCCATAAGTCAAGGTCATTTTCCTAAAACCACTCACGTCTGGCAATGCCATTGAAGGTATTTTATACAGGAACCTTTCGGTCTCGATTGCCAGTTCCAGTCCATGAAGCAGCCAGTAACATGCACCAGGGAATTGAATTCTAACAGCAGAATTGCCCTGGCAGGAGAGATTGAGGAGCTTGAAGCTGTCTTCTCTGGAGTATCTAAACATGAAACACTTCAAATGAACAAAAATCTTCAAGAGCTCGATAGGACAGATACAGGAAGGATGTGTTCCTAGGCTGGTGTGTCTGGAATAAAATAAGCACTAACTGTGGTATCTTTACCCAGCATCCCCTTTAGCTGCATCAATGTTGAAGATTTATTTGCTGCTCTAATTCCACTCTCTCCATCACTCCCATTTTTCACTGCTGTAATGTTGATGACTGTGCAAATGTATAAAATTTAATTTAATCCATCCCAAAACCTCTTTGTACCTGTGACTCACTTGTGTTCACCGAGATGCTAATTCAATCTGACCTCTTTACAAACCCTGCCCTGATATTTCCTTAGAGGGCTCAGAATTAATTATTCACAGAATTGTTACCGTACAAAAGGAGGCTGATTGGCTGATCAGCTCTCCAAAGGATCACCTCACCGAATGCCATTCCTCTCCCTTTACCCCATAAACCTTCCCATTCATTCTCTTCCAATAACAACCGGCGAGTTCACAACTAACCACAGTGATTGGATTTGTTTTGTTTGTTCATGGGATCATGGCATCACTTGCTGGGCAGTATTTGTCACCATTCTGACTGCCCAGGAGATGGTTCAGAGTCAACCCCATTATTCAGGGTCTGGATTCACATGTCGGCTGGACCAGGTCAGAATTAACACAGTCTCCCAGGCCTAATGACATGAAGAGTTGATTTCTGGCCTACTAGCTCATTTCTGAAATGATAATGAATAATGTTTGCCTTTGATTAAAAGTGCAAGACCAGAATGGGTCTTATTCCGATTGAGCGTGTCCTCCTATTTTCTCAGTTGTTATTGACAGTCTCATTCCCGCCGCACCAGAACCTGTTCCAGAAAGTGTTACAGAAAAGGCAGAATGGTCACATGACCGGTCACTCGACCCAAAGGTGCACTCTCCACAGATGCTGCCAGATCTGCTGACTTTTTCCAGCAATTTCTGGTTTTGCTCCTGATTTCCCAATATTTGCATTGGGAAATGTTTTGATTTTGAATATTGATCTTGTCTTTGCAGAGGACTTTATTGATGAGTTTGAAGAGTTTTGAACATTGCAACTTAGGCTACAAATCAGCCATGATCTATTGAATGGCAGAGCAGGGTTGAGGGGCTGAATGGTCTCCTCCTGTTCCGATGAAAGTTATTCATCTGCAGCTTGTGGAAAACACTCAGACAATGACATGTCCATCTGATTGTTGACTCAGACAGATAGGCAGAAAGTAAGATGCACATTTAGATAGCACCTTTGTTGATCTGGGGCAATGAAGCATGCTTCCAATCCAATGGTTTCAACCTCAAATCTCTGAAAATACAGACACAAAGCTTCCAACTTGTACCAGGTTGTCTCTGAGCCTCCTCTTTTCTTAAGAAAAGATTTTTTAAGCTGTTAAGCCTTTCCTGGTGAGTATAACCTCTGTTTCTGTCAGATTTGTGACTGAACCTTTATTTTTCTGTTCCTTGTGAGTGATGCTTGTAGCAGAAACAGTTCCTAGCTTGTGAAGGGTTTCGGTTGGAGTATTTACATTTACACGTTCATTCCCACCCTCACATACAGTGTGAAATTGATGGAAAACAGAAGTAAAGGATTGAGTGAGCACCCACAGAAACACAAAAGGCAGCATGTGTACTTGAGCTGAATGAACTTGGCCTTAGGAAAATGTGACAATAATCACAACTAGTTAGAATTACAGAATCCCTTAGGTGCACAAAGAGACCATTCGGTACATCGAGTCCGCAATGACCTGCTGTCCCACCCTACCTCCATAATCCCACATTTACCATGGCTAAACCAACCCAACTAACCTACACACTACAGGCCATGTTAGCACGGCCAATCCAGCAAACCTGCACATCTGTGGGAGGGTCACAGATGATGTCTAAGTGCTCAGGATTGTGGAGGAAGGCTCACAAATACTTAACTCTGACACAAATCCTCTTTATTTTCAAAACAAAATCTGGGAGAAACTGCAGCCAGAAAGATTTCCAATTATCTCATGAGGAAGAAAATTCAAAACTCTGCCACTGACCCAGGGGCGCAGTGAAGTCACAGAGGTCTGGGTACCATCAGAAATGTAACAGGTTGTGAGCAAGGTGGGGGTGAGACAAGGACAAAAAGACAGTGTCACACAGGGGAAGGCAGGAGAGATTAAACAGCAGAAATGGTAGTCCCTCAAGGCCACGGGGAATGGAGTTAGGGCTGGGAAAGAAACCAGGAAACAAGGTGAGCAGCTGTCAAAGAAATACATTTAAAAAACAGATTATAACAACATAGAGGGCAGAGTACACATGTCTGAAATTGTTGCTCTGATTGGTGAGTACAGAACGCTGTAAAGCCTGGGTCATTCTATTACAGCCAAGACATGCAAGATAGGCCAAGTGGCCTCGATCTGTGCTGTAACTTTCTGATAAATTTATTGTAACATTTGGAATTCAGGTCGGATGATGTTCATAAATTCTAAAATTGGAATTGAGTTTAATATTCTGGAGAAATGTTAAATAAATCCCATTCTGCAGACTTTAGTCCATAGCCCTGCATGTTCCAGCATCTCAGTTACATCCATGTCCTTTTATTCTAATGTGATGCTGGTTACTGCCTCTGCCACCCCATCAGTGAGTTCCTGTTCCCCACCATCTCCGAGCGAAATAAATTCTCCCCACCCCTTTTTTCTGAGAATTAGTTTCAATCTAAAACCTCCAGTTTCTGACCTCTCTGTTAATGAATAGCTCCTTCATATCCACTCGATCTGGATTCCTCAGCATTTTGTCACTTCAATTAAATCTCAGCTCATCCTTCTCGGAAATCATCCCAAGCCTATCCAACCTTTCCTCAGAGCAGAAATGTTCCGATTGTAGAAACATTCTGATCAATCTCCTCTGTACCCTCTCTGGTGTGACCACATCAACCCTGGAATGTGGGGATCAGAAGTGTGTGCAGTACTTTAACCGCGGTCAAACGTGTGTTCCTGACATTTCCAGTGTCACCTCTGTGTTCTTGTAGTTGTCGCTCACACAAGAAGTGTCCTGGTTTTCCCAAATGGAACTGGATGTGCACTCCATGGGGCTGGGATTCCCTACCATGTGTTTGTTAACTAATCCTAAATTAATTTCAGATTAAAACAAGATTATCAGCTACCCACCAATCAATTTCTTCCATTATACTCAAGTCACCTTACTTTTTAAAATCTCTTTAAAATTATTACTATGTAAACACAACAGGCTTAAAGTTGCTGATCAAGTATTCAGATGTCTCCACTGTTACAATCACTTGAAGATTGTCTTTACCTTCAGCTACATTTGGTGAATTGAACATTGATTGTAAATATATGAATATCAAACGGACTTGAGTTTTATGATAATTAATCCAGTCTGATGTTCTTGTTGGTTAATATCTTGAAGAGAACTGTCCTCAGAACTCCAGTTGTGCTCTGATTTCATTCACAACTGGGTGTGGCTGGACTGCAGATCTTAGATCCGTTCTGTTGTTTACCGGATTGCTTCGCTCTATCTATCACTTGCCACTTATGCTGTTTGGCACACAAGTAGTCCTCTTTGGTAACTTCATCAGGTTAACACCTCATTTTTGGGTATTCTTGCTGCTGCTACTGGCATGCCCTCCTGAATTCTCTCAGTTGAACGAGGATTGATCCTCTGATTCGATGGTAAGAGGTAAATTGGGGGATATACTGGGCCATGATTCTATAAGTTTTGTTGGAATACAATTCTACTGCTGTTGTTGGAAGGAAAGAGCTAAATTCTTACACTGTTGGCCCCATATAATCCATTCAGTATCATGAACACTGATAGGCCAAGACATGAAATACGAGCAACACTGTATACTGTACAACTGCAGCAAGGGGAGTTTGAGATCCAACTTGACATAGGAGTAGGGAAAGAAGCAGCTGATCAGATTTTCTCATTCCTTGTCATAAAGAGACTCTGTGAGATGATTGTACTGTTGGGGGTAAGGATGGAAGAGGTTAGGGAGATTGAGAGTCCTTCAAAAGAAACTAATCTGCCTGAGAGTGGTGAAATAGAATGGATTGCCATGCATTTAACAGAAAGCTAATTGAAACTGTTTTTAATCCTCAAAAGATAACAAGACCAATCATCACCAGAAACAAACCCCAAAATACATGGTTCGGAGATGGATGTCAATTGCCAATCAACATCCAACTCCTGCAATCATTGAGCAAACTTACATGAGATTAACCAGTTCTGATGAACCACAAAATCACTGTTCACTCTGTGCAGATGGACACCGATGTGGGGAAGGATTGGCCGAGTGGTATTGTCGCGAGACAGTTAATCTAAAACCCCAGGTAGTGTTCTGGAGATCTTGGTTCAAAGCCTGCTGCAGCAGATGGGGAATGTGAATTCAATAAAAAACACTTGTGAATTTAGAGTCTAATGATGACCATTAATCGATTGTCTGAAAACCCATCTGGTTCACTAATGCCCTTTCAGGAAGGAAGCTGCCATCCTTACCTGGTCTGGCCTACATTGTGACTCTTGGCCTACATGTGTTGGACTCTTACCTGCCCTCTAGGCAATTAGGGATGGCCAGGAAATCCTGCCGGGCCAGCGACACCCGCCTCCTGTGAATGAATAAAGAAAAATAAATGTCTGTACCCAGTGTAAATCTGTACATGTTCAACAATGTTGTGAACAATTCCAAAACTAAGTACTCCATGTGCAAAACTTTATGAGCTGTTTAAGCCATTGTTCATTACTTGGCGTGAGAAAGAGAAAAAGAATCCTTCAACTGTGGCTATCAGTAAATTGACTGGTGTCTCAGCAGGTTGGATGCCTGAGTGAATCCCTAACCCCCCCCCCTCTCACCCCACCCCCACCCCACACACACAGAGTAGGTGAACAGCTCCCCAGTCTGACTGGTTTGGCCAGTTTCCAGGTGGGATAGGTAAAGAATTCCCTTCTGGCATTCTCCACATTTCCAGAGTCAGTCCCTAGTGTGGCTATACTGGTGTTCTGCCATTTTAGATAAATGCTAACAGACTGTTACACACCCCGTTAGCCCCCGCCCTTAAGGACCCAGTATAAGGCAGTAAACATTATCTCCTGCTGTGGAGGGACAGCCTGTATTGGGCTGAGTAGGAACACTGAGCAGATTTCCCTAAATGACAACTTAATCGGTGACCAGAGCAAGTTAAGCAAGTCCAAATAAAATGCATTACAGCACAGAGAGAGGCCCATCAAACCCAAGCTGGCCCTCTGTAGCAGAATCCCATATTCTCATTCCCCATATGTACCCCAAACTCTGCAAGTTTATTTCCCTCAGATCTGATATAATTGTTTTTATCAATCATTGATCTTCTCTACTTGCGGCACCATAATAGACAACATGTTCTGCATATTTCCAGTCAATACAGTCAGTAGAAACACTTGCTCATCTCCTCCTGTCTCAAAACCTTACATCTGACCTTAATTCTTGTGCCATCACCTATCGGATACAGATATTTTTGTCTGCTATATCTAGGTCTGTTATAATCTTATACAGCTCTATCAAAAATATATTCAACTTGTTTACTTCAAAGAAAATCGCATTTTATTCAAATCAATTCAGTGACTGCATTTTCTTCATCAGCGAACCACTCCAGTAAATCTGTACTCCACACTCTGAAGATCACTCATATCCTTCATTGTTGATGATTATTTTGTTCCACAAATCCAGACGATGCAAGTTTTCTGCACAACAGCAGTAGCTTTATTATTGGACAGCCAGCGAGTGTTTCGAAGTGTCTCTAAAGTAGCCGAGTGTCTACTTGTAGAGACACTTCTTCACGAATATCTGCCTTACCCACAGAGACAGTATATTTAATAGGAATTAGACAAAGGTTTATCTGTCACATGGGCGACTGTCATTACACTGTTTAAAAAAGGTAATTATGAATTTGCAACTTGATGAATGTCAATGTCCTGTGATAACGTGTAAATGGATTACAGAAATTGATTATCATGTTGTTCATGATTATTTGTTGGTGGGAAGAGATTAAGGCAGAAGGGTTATTCCTTCAGTAAATGGGGGATTCACTTACCTATGCAAATATGGAGGGGAGGTAAGACCATGGGAGCGGGAGGCAGTTCAATGGGGTTGTATCCAGGGTTCTCAGTCTTGTCTGGAAAGGGCAAATTCCTCTGTCTAGGGTTACATAGAACTTCCCATGTGTGGCTGCAACAAGTTCTATTTTGAGATACTGTCAGCCTCCCACCCTCCTGAGATGTTCTGTCTGTATTTTAAGAGTACAGGCCTTCAATTGATGAAATAAGGCCTTTGGCAAGGGAATGTTTAATCCTTGAGACCCCACGGTGTCCTGAAAGAGAAGCAAAAGGTATGGAACTGTACCCTCTATGGTATTTTAACTTTCCTATTCTGACCAGGAATCTGTTGACCAGAATTGAGTGCAATGATTGACTGTGACCTAACTAGAACTTTGTCAAGAGTCAGCATCTTTTCCGTGAGTTTGATATCATTCCCCCATTAATGAAGCTCAGCATCCCATTTGTTTTACTCAAAACACTTTATGTTTTCTCTCCTTAATTGATTGGTACATATTGTCCCCCATTCCTGCTGTCCTGCTCTGTATCTGCGCCATTCAAATATATATTCCCTTTTGACATTGCTTCTCTCAAAATGCATCAACTTATTGTGTGTTCTAAAGAAGAGACATATTCCACTCAAAATATTATCTCTCACTCCACACATTCTATCCCCTGGAAAACAGAACAAGACAGCACTGGAATAATCGGCTCACCATGTCTGTGCGGATCATGATGCCATTCCAAACTAATTCCACCTGCCTGTACATGGTCCATATCCCTGCCAACCTATGCCTGATTAAGTGTCTGCCCAAATGCCTCTTAAAAGTTGCGATTTTTTCTGCTTTTACTATCTCTCAGGAAATTACATTCTTGTCACTTACCACATTCTGCATAAGAAACTTGTTTGACACAACTGCCTTTAACCTTGCACAGATGTTGTTGGAAATGCTTAGCAGATCATGCGGCATCTGTGAAGAAAAATCAGCTAATGTTTCGGGTCTGGTCACACTTCCTCAGAAATGTTAACTTTAATTTATCTTCACAGAAGCTGCTAGACCTGCTGAACTTTTCCCGAAAATGTTTTTGTTTCTGGTTTACAGCATCTGCAGTTGTTTCAATTTTCATTTCATTTAAACTTACCTCCACTTCCCTTAAATCTATGGCTTGTAGAATTTGCCATTTTCATCTTGGAAAAAGATTCAGATTTTTCACTCTGTCTGAGTCTTTCGGATCATCCGCAGCCACTGACTTCCCCAAGACAAAAATCCAAGTCTTTCCAACCTCTCCCAATCCAGCCAACATCCTGGTAAACCTGTTATCACGCTGTCCAAAGCCTCCACAACCTCCTTTTTAAGTGAAATGACATTCTGTGCGAAGAGATTTATTTTGTCATCCAGCTTCATGTCACATCAGTGGGTTTACACTGACAAGAGAGCTTTCCCCTGACTGTGGGGAAAAAAAATCTTTATGAACTGTAAAGATCTTAAATTCAATGGTCTTTATTTAACATCACCCTACTCACATGGGGGAGAAGTCGTTCAGCTGTTCCATGTGTGGGAAGGTATGCATTTGGGGATCTAGCAGTGCCTTGCTCTTTCTTCCTTGATAAGAGACTCAAGCATTTCCCCCACGGCAGATGTTACGCTTACTGATCTATACTTCCCCATCTTTTGTTGACCTTCATTTTTAAACAGCGGCGCCATTGTTTTCCAATCTGCTGGAACTGTCCCAGAGTCCAGCAAATTAGGAAAATTACTGACAGTGCAATTGTTCTATGGCCTGCTGTCTCTTTTAGCACGCTGCGATGCATTACACCAGGACAGGAGACTTGTCTATCCTTAGCTCCATGGGCTTGCCCAACACTAGCGTTCCGTAATAATGTTTGTTTCCAGGTCTTCACCAACTTCATCTCTTTGCCAATCACTGGCATGTTATTAGCGCCCTCCACTGTGAAGACCGATGCAAAATATCTGTTCAGTGCCTCAGACATTTCATCATATCCCATAACTAAATGCCCCTTCTCATCCCCTGAAGGACCAGCATTTACCTTAGCCACTCTTTTCATTTAAAGTTTTCATAAACACTTCTGCTATCTGTCTTTAAATTCTGTGGTACATCTTTTCTCTCCTGTTCTTTCCTACGGTTCTTTATCACTCTTTTTGTGACTTTCTTCTGATCTTTAACACTTCCCCAATCTTACAGTTTCATGCCGTTTTTCACCACTTTGTATGCCTCATCCTTCAGTGTGAGAGATGAGGAGGGAGAGTGGGGAGGGGATGGGAGGGAGAGACGAGGAGGGAGGGGGAGAATAAAGGGTGGAGGAGGGGGAGGTGCGGGGATACGTGGATTGGGAAAAGAGGCAGGGCAGAGGAAAGAAGGGGTGGAGAGACGGCTGTAGGAGAGAGGGAGTAGGAGAGAGCTGAGAACGGTGGGCGAGACCAGGAGGTGAGATGGGAGGAGAGGGTAGGAGGAGTTGGATAGGAGAGGGAACAGGAGGACAGGGGGTGAGGAGCGAGGATTGGATGGCGTGAGGGGGAGTAGAGGGGTGGAGGGTGTATGGGAAGGTGGTTGTAGGAGAGAAGGAGAGGAATGAAGGAGAGGAGTAGAGGTGGGGTGCAAGTGGAAAGTGGAGGACGGGGAGGAGACAGGGAATGAAGGGGGACGAGTGATGGGAAAGAGGGGAGGAGAGGGGTTAGGAGCGAGGGGAAGGAGAGAGGAGGAAGCGAGAACATAGAGGGAGTTTCGGGTGTGAGGCGAGGGGGAGTTTGGGTGGAGTAGGAGAGAGGGCGTGGGAGGTGGAGGAGAGAGGGACATGAGGGGTGGAGGATGTGTGGAGGATTGGGGAGGAAAGAGGTGAAAATGAGCAGGAGGGGAGGATGGTGGGAGGTGAAGGGGAGGAGAGAGTGGGGAGGAGAGGCGGAAGTGGTGGAAGGAGGGGGAAGGTGAGCAGGGAAGTGGAGCAGAGACATGGAGGAGGGGGCAGGAGAGATGGGAGAGTGGAAGGGAGGACAGGTGGGAGGAGAGGATAGGGAGGGAGTTCAGGAGAAGGGGTGAAGAAGAGGGAGGCGGAAGAGGAGGAGAGGGGATAGGCTCATTCATTTACCAGAAATTTTCTGGAGCGATTTATGATGCAATGGAGCAACTGGAGGTGAAGCGAGATGCGATAGAGCTTATTGGCTTACAATTGGTAGAGATAAGGAAGATGAAAACAAGATGTTCACATTAGTTGGGGGAAATGGACGAAGAAATAGAAAAATTAAGTTTGTGGATAGATTGGCAGGGAGGATTTAATGAAGTGGTTATATGGAAGAGATTCAAGATCCACTGTATCTTAATGGATTGCATTTGGACTGAACAGCCTGAAGTTCTGTATTTAATTTCCAGATTCTGTCAAGCCGTGGGCTTGAATTATTCCAGTACCAGAGTCATAGTGATGTAGCTCAGGCAGTCACAATGAAGGGCCTGGGTAACTTCCAGTTTGTGATGGTTCCTTTCCCTCTGGGTGTTTGCAGACCACTCAAGCTCTCTGACGCACTCGGTGATGAATGCAAGAAAATTGGTGACAGACTCTGAGTGAGAGCTCCAGCTGTTCCAGCGCCCTTCAGATCCCCGCTAACCTTCCTGCTTCAGGGAAATCGGCACGCCTGGTTGATGACAGGCTGTGTGGCTCCAATGGGCAGCAGGAGGCTGCAAGATAATGGTTGGTAGTTTGAGACCTTGGTTGTTCGAGATCAGACGATGGGAATACAACCCTACCTCCATTTAAACCGGAAAATCCATGGCAAAGTTGAATTGCAACCCAAACCATTGATGATTCTGTGTTTCCCCTGACCCGACACGGAGTAAGATAGGGACAAATATTGTTCTCTCCAGACCCCTGGTGTCAGCAGATAGTGGCCACTGCAGCTCTCTGCACAAACGTGGGACACAGCTTACAGAAACTCCCCCCCGCCCCCTCAAGAATGGTGCTTCCCGTGTGAAAATCTTCACATTTAATACGGTGACGGTTGCAAGCCAACCCCTGTCTCCAAGATTAGAAGCTGCAGGATTTTGTGATGAAAACAGTGTTTTGAAGTTGAAGACGTGCCCTCCACCTTTAAATGAGAGTGAATGCTGTTCAGAACTGAAAGCTGACAAATACCTGGGATGACCAGCTCGCAGTCTCAGCGTGTACTGGAAAATTGGAAAGATGAAACGGTTGTGAAACAAGCCAGTTTTGTTTGCTAATTAAGAAACAATTCAAATTTTACCAATCAATTTAAATTACGCCTCAGAATACTAAAATCCAATCGCGCTTGAATTTCGAGTTTAGAAACATTGCAGAACCGAGGACTTCCATAATGTTGCCCCCACTGACCATTCCCCATGAAACATGCCCAGGTCCTCAGCTGAGGATTGTTGCTGGGAACCTTTGCTCCTTGGCTTTGAACCGGGCCGCCTGCTCAAGGAAAGCAAATTTGGTACTGATTTTACTGGAAGGATCAGAGAACGGTAACCCCACTCTGAAACAGAATGGCCATCAGTGCTGTACACATCTGTGCATATTCAGAACCCGGTTGGAGAAAACTGTAACAATGTTTCACACAGAAATGAAATGAAATTGTATTCTTTTTCACCACTCGAGCATGTATGAGCGAGCAAATTCAAAGCCAGGTTTGTTGATGTGAGCAGCAAGTTTTCAAACTCTGCTCTGCTCATGTCAGTCTGAAAGGCTGCCATCGGGAATAAGGGCTGTTATTGCCGGATTTTCAAGAGAGGATTTTGAAGCGGGGAGTTTTCGTGTATGAAGTGACTCCAATCCACACTACAATACAGGAAGCATCTCTGTGAGCAGCTGGTGTTCAGAGTGGGCCAGCACTAAAATTTACACAGTTCAACGCTTCACCTTTCCGTTTCCAGGAGCTGGTTATTCTCCAGCGTAATTGGCATCATTGAAAAATTAAGAAAATCATTTGAAATTGCTCACAAAATATAGACATAGAGGGTAGGCCCGATCAAGGACAGTAGTGGGAGATTGTGTATTGAGTCGGAAGAGATAGGAGAGGTCTTGAATGAGTACTTTTCTTCAGTATTTACGAACGAGAGGGATCGTATTGTTGAAGAGGAGAGTGTGAAACGGACTGGTAAGCTAGAAGTGATACTTGTTAGGAAGAAAGATGTGTTGGACATTTTGAACAACTTGAGGATAGACAAGTCCCCGGACCTGACGGGATATATCCTAGGATTATATGGGAAGCAAGAGAGGAAATTGCAGTACCGTTGGCAATGATCTTTTCGTCTTCACTGTCAACGGGGGTGGTACCAGGGCATTGGAGAGTAGCGAATGTTGTGCCCTTGTTCAAAAAAGGGAATAGGGATAACCCCGGGAATTACAGGCCAGTTAGTCTTACTTCTGTGGTAGGCAAAGTAATGGAAAGGGTACTGAGGGATAGGATTTATGAGTATCTGGAAAGACGCTGCTTGATTAGGGACAGCCAGCATGGATTTGTGAAGGGTAGGTCTTGCCTTACAAGTCTTATTGAATTCTTTGAGGAGGTGACCAAGCATGTGGATGAGGGTAGAGCAGTGGATGTAGTGTCCATGGATTTTAGTAAGGCATTTGATAAGGTTCCCCATGGTAGGCTTATGCGGAAAGTCAGGAGGCATGGGATAGAGGGAAACTTGGACAATTGGATTGAAAACTGGCTAACCGGTCGAAGTCAGAGAGTGGTGGTAGATGGTAAATATTCAGCCTGGAGCCCAGTTACAAGTGGAGTTCCGCAGGGATCAGTTCTGGGTCCTCTGTTGTTTGTAATTTTTATTAATGACTTGGATGAGGGAGTCGAAGGGTGGGTCAGTAAATTTGCAGATGATACGAAGATTGGTGGAGTTGTGGACAGTGAGGAGGGCTGTTGTCGTTTGCAAAGGGACTTAGATATGATGCAGAGCTGGGCTGAGGAGTGGCAGATGGAGATCAACCCTGCCAGGTGTGAGATTGTACATTTTGGAAGAACAAATAAGAATGCGGAATACAGGGTTAACGGTAGAGTTCTTAGTCAGGTGGAGGAACAGAGGGATCTTGGGGTCTATGTACATAGATCTTTGAAAGTTGCCACTCAGATAGATAGAGCTTGTAAGAAGGCCTATGGTGTATTAGCGTTCATTAGCTGAGGGATCGAATTCAAGAGTCGTGAAGTGATGTTGCAGCTGTACAGGACTTTGGTTAGGCCACATTTGGAGTACTGTGTGGATTTCTGGTCGCCTCACTTTAGGAAAGATGTGGAAGCTTTGGAGAGGGTGCAGAGAAGATTTACCAGGATGTTGCCTGGAATGGAGAATAGGACGTACGAGGACGGGTTGAGAGTTCTCGGCCTTTTCTCGTTGGAACGGCGAAGGATGAGGGGTGACTTGATAGAGGTTTATAAGATGATCAGAGGAATAGATAGAGTAGACAGTCAGAAACTTTTTCCCCGCGTAAAACAGAGTATTACAAGGGGTCATCAATTTAAGGTGAAGGGTGGAAGGTATAGGGGAGATGTCAGGGGTGGGTTCTTTACCCAGAGAGTGGTGGGGGCGTGGAATGCGCTGCCCGTGGGAGTGGTAGAGTCAGAATCATTGACGGCCTTTAAGCGGCAACTGGATAGGTACATGGATGGGTGCTTAATCTAGGATAGATATTCGGCACAACATCGTGTGCCGAAGGGCCTGTTCTGTGCTGTATTGTTCTATGTTCTATAGATAAGAATGTTGTCAGGGGGTGCACAGTTTGGAATGTAGTGAAAGTCTGAACGTAGGCATGACCTGAAGGAAGGTTTATAAACTGAATACGTTTTCTTTTTGTTTTCGGCAATGTGGGGTGAGTTGAAAACTGGAGAGCATAGGTGTAAGGGGAGACGGTAAAATATAAAAGGGATTGAGCCACCTTTCCCACATGCGTGTGTGGAATCAGTGATCAGAGGAAGTGGAGGAGGCTCGTACACTCAGAAGATTTCAAAGGCAACCGGATGAGTTTCAGGATAGGAAGGGTGTAGTGGGATAGGGGCCAGATGCTGGGAAATGAGAGTTTATTTAAAATGTATTTCCAGAGATTTCGAAGCATTAATGCTGTTCTGGGGTCAGTCCGAGGGCAATCAGCCATAAACGGTTCCTAGATCCTTCAGCAGAACAATTCCAAACTGTGCTCCCAACATATTTTGGAAACTTAGTGCATCGCCACCTCCCGAAAAACTCTGAAATGAGGGAAAACAAAGAACCGAACATGAACGAGCCATGAAAAGTGAAGATTCCCAAACACAGTCTCGATTACATTAGTTTGCTCATCCGATGAACAATGCGGCAGTGCTTGCAGCTCTCGTTTCCAGGAGAGAAGTGAAGGAAATTAGAGAAATTTAAGACCATATGGCATTGCAATTAAGTGGAATTATTTTTCCATTCACTAGAACACCAAATAATGATAAGTAAAGTCACTGCAGGATTTTGTTTCACACCAGCGATAAAATCCCAATCTCCGTTCGGTTTCAGTGGAAACAGTGAACAACACAACTTGGCCGGAACATGATGCAGCAGTGGAACCGGTTGAGGTCCGGGCTTTTCGTGTGGGAGGCGAATGCGATCACTACAGCATGGACACTGGCACATTGGAGAGGGTGCATTCTCTCAAATCAGAGATACATTTACAATAAGCAAAGTAAATTGGTCGTGTTGGAATTTAAACACTGCACCTTAACAAGCTGCAGTAAAACAGACAAAGCACACAAATGGTGGGATGCGAACACAACCCTCATTTGCGATTTAAACACAACACAGCGCCTTCGACCACTTGGCCACAAGACCAACCAGCGGAATCGGACATTTCCTTATAACTATCAATATTGCGCCTGCAAAACAACAGCAGCAAAGTCACAGGGAAAGACTTCCTCCATTCCCTGTCCTGCTCGCACTGCTGCTGGGATCTGCCCAGCTACAATATCAATTTTGCAGCAGATAATGATTGCCCTTCAAGCCACACAAAAACCAATCGGAAGCTGATCCTTCCTCTGAGACTCGTTTGAGCCACAAATGTAATGACCCTATGTGAGAATGGAAATTCGATTCTGATTCAACAAAGAAACCAAGAGCTGCGTGATATGACTGGAACTATGATTGTTCCTTGGGAAACGATTGCACCCGTTGCTCGAAACAGAACAGCTTTCACGTTTACACGGAACACGAAACACACCGGACTACAGGGAAAATGCACAAAACTGAGCAAGCCATGTTCCACATCAGACCGTGCAACATACTTACAGTTACGACATCTGTTTTGCAGATTTAACGCCCTAACGAATGATCTCGACCTGAAAAGTGGAGGGAGCAGGACAATCCGAGAAGGACAAGTCACATTGTGAGGATGCTCAAACCTGGGTGCCAGTACGAGTTGGCACTTTCCTTGTCTTTTCGCTTAACCGTGGAACTTGCTGTAGAGATGTCTACACGTTGACATGAGCCACATGGCGGCCAGCTGAGGTGGCAACCAATGTGGGATTCGAAGGAAAGTGACTCAGAAAGTTTACTAACTTCAATGGTGCTTATGACAGACGGAGTTTATGTTCATGTCAATCCAAAAGACAGTTTCTGAGTATATTAACAGAAGATGAAAAAGTGAGGACTGCAGATGCTGGAGATCAGAGCTGAAAATGCGTTGCTGGAAATGCGCAGCAGGTCAGGCATCATCCAAAGAGCAGGAGAATCGACGTTTCGGACATGATTCTAGAAGAAGGGCTCATGCCCGAAACGTCGATTCTCCTGCTCTTTGGATGCTGCCTGACCTGTTGCGCATTTCCAGCAAAACATTTTCAGCTGTATTAACAGAAGTCGAAGGTGATTACCGCTCAAACCCGGAAGATGTCAAAGAGGTCTTTCAAAGTACTCTTTCAAACATACTGCAGCCTTAGTGCACCACCACTTCCCAGACAATGCTGAAAAGAGAGAAAGAAAGAATATAATAAGTATGGGTCATAAAAAAGTGAATTTCATCATTCACAGTCTCGATTAGATTACCTTTCCCTTCCGAGGTCTCCAGGAAGGAAATGAAGGAAATGCGAGAAATTCAATAAAATATGACATCGAAATTCATTGGAACGATTTTCCCTTCGCCAGAAATCCAAACAACGACGAGTCGACACACCGCAGGACTTTGCTTCACAGCAGCGATGAAATAACAGTCTCCATTACGTTCCAGTAAAAGCTCAACTTGCCTGGAACGCAAAGCAATAGTCACGCTGTTCGCGATTTTCTGCCGGGGAGGCGAACACTATCATGACAGCAGAAACACTTTGCAATATCCAGGACGCTCCCACCCCACAGCTAGCCAAGTTAACTTTTGGTTTGAACATCAATGCAGCAGTGATCGAAGCAGCATTTCAACAATGCTGCGGTGGAGGAATTGATTAGCAGAAAGAGCAGTGGTAGAATTCAAATCCACAGCCCTTTCGATACTGGAACCTAGATCCAGCGCCTTAGACCGCACGGCCACACTACCAGCCAGCCGTACACCCCATTTTCTTGCATTTCGAATTGTGCCCCTGCATAACAACAGATGGAAAGTCACATGCAAAGTGTTCCATGGTCCCTCTCCGACTCGCACAGCTGCTGGGATGTGCCCGGCTCCAATGTCAATTTGGCAGCAGATAATGAAAGCCCATCAATCCAGACAAAAATCAATAGTAAGCTGACTCTATATTCTCAGACTCTTTTCAGCTACAAATGTATCTGTGACTGCGTGAGAATATATGTTCGGTTATGATTTGGTCAAATAACCATGAGCTACTTGACATTACTTCAATTTCGATTCTTGCTTTACTGATTTCACCCATTGCTCGAAACAGGACAACTTTCACGTTTACACGTAACACGAAACAGCTGAAAATGTCCTTGGTGGAGTGGGAGGGAGAGTTAAAGTGTTGAGCCACGGGGTGGTTGAGTTGGTTGGTCCGGGTGGCCCAGAGGTGTTCTCTGAAGCGTTCCGCAAGTAATAGCCTGTCTCACCAATATAGAGGAGGCCACATCGGGTGCAGCGGATGCAATAGATGATGTGTGTGGAGGTACAGGTGAACTTGTGGCGGATATGGAAGGATCCCTTGGGGCCTTGGAGGGAAGTGAGTGTGGAGGTGTGGGCGCAAGTTTTACATTTCCTGCGGTTGCAGGGGAAGGTGCCGGGTGTGGTGGTTGGGTTGGTGGGGGGTGTGGATTTAACGAGGGAGTCACGAAGGGAGTGGTCCTTGCGGAACGCTTCAGAGAACACCTCTGGGCCGCCCGGACCAACCATTACTTGCGGAACGCTTCAGAGAACACCTCTGGGCCGCCCGGACCAACCATTACTTGCGGAACGCTTCAGAGAACACCTCTGGGCCGCCCGGACCAGCCACCCTCCCCTCCCCTATCAGCGTTCCGCAAGACCACTCCCTTCGTGACTCCCTCATCAGATCCACACACCCCACCAACCCAACCTCCACCCCGGCACCTTCCCCTGCAACCGCAGGAAATGTAAAACTTGCGCCCACACATCCACACTCACTTCCCTCCAAGGCCCCAAGGGATCCTTCCATATCCGCCACAAGTTCACCTGTACCTCCACACACATCATCTATTGCATCCGCTGCACCCGATGTGGCCTCCTCTATATTGGTGAGACAGGCCGCTGACGTGCGGAACGCTTCAGAGAACACCTCTGGGCCGCCCGGACCAACCAACCCAACCACCCCGTGGCTCAACACTTTAACTCTCCCTCCCACTCCACCAAGGACATGCAGGTTCTTGGACTCCTCCACCGGCAGAACATAACAACACGACGGCTGGAGGAGGAGCGCCTCATCTTCCGCCTGGGAACCCTCCAACCACAAGGTATGAATTCAGATTTCTCCAGTTTCCTCATTTCCCCTCCCCCCACCTTGTCTCAGTCGGTTCCCTCAACTCAGCACCGCCCTCCTAACCTGCAATCTTCTTCCTGACCTCGCCGCCCCACCCCACTCCGGCCTATCACCCTCACCTTGACCTCCTTCCACCTATCCCACCTCCATCGCCCCTCCCCCAGTCCCTCCTCCCTACCTTTTATCTTAGCCTGCTTGGCTACTCTCTCTCATTCCTGATGAAGGGCTTATGCTCGAAACGTCGAATTCTCTATTCCTGAGATGCTGCCTGGCCTGCTGTGCTTTGACCAGAAACACATTTTCAGCTGTGATCTCCAGCATCTGCAGACCTCATTTTTTACACGTAACACGAAACACACTGGAATACAGGGAAAACTCACAAAGCTGAGCAGGCCGTGTTCCACATCATACCGTGCAACATAGAACTGAGCATTTACGTGTTTTACCCAAGCTGGGGTGAGTTGGAAACTCGAGAGCATAGGTTTAAGGTGAGTGGTCTGAAATTGACAAAGGGCCTGAGGCACATTTCCTGCACACACGGTTATGCGTGTATGGAATGAGCTACCAGAGGGAGTGGAGGAGGCTATTGCACTCAGAAAATTGCAAAGGTAATCGGATGAGTTTCTGGACAGGATGGGTTCAGAGGGATTGAGGCCAAATGCTGGGGAACGGGACTTGTTTAATTTTGGTTAGGTGGTATGCATGGATGAGATACACCGAAGTATCTGTTTCCACGCGGTGTACCCCAATAACGTTGTGTTGCTTACACCGGTTTTAAAGGATTATTATGTAGCGGGGCTTGCCGTCGCAGTCTGTAGCACAATCGTTTAGTCTGTTCGACTGCTCACGGGAAAGGTAGTATTGTGAAACACTGCAGAAACGAACGACTTCCTTACTTTGCTTTGACTGACCATACTTCGTGAAATTTTCCCAGATCCTCAGTTGAGGATTTTTGTTGCTGGACGTTACCTCAAAACCCCTGTTAACTCGTAATGTATTGAGCGAATCGCAAACAGAAAGCATTTAACACGTAACACAATCAAAACTGGCTTAGCTAATGCATGTTCAGACACAGCGAAGCATGAATGCTAAATGTGAGACAGTCTGATGGCATGAGACATAAAGTAAACTCACAACTAACAACAGGGCAATTCCAAACTACTCTTTCAAACATACTGCAGCCTTAGTGCACCACCACTTCCCAGACAATGCTGAAAAGAGAGAAAGAAAGAATATAATAAGTATGGGCTATAAAAAAGTGAATTTCAGCAATCACAGTCTCGATTAGATTACCTTTCCCTTCAGGTGTCTCGAGGATGGAAATGAAGGAAATGGGAGAAATTCAATAACATATGTATTGGAAAGATTTTCCTATTCGCCAGAAAGCCAAATAACGATGAATCGACTAACCACAGGACTTTGTTTCACAACAGCGATGAAATAACAGTCTCCATTCGGTTTCAGTAAAAACTCAACTTGCCAAGAACGTAAACCAAGCGCCTAGCTGCTTGCGATTTTCTGCAGGGGAGGCGAACACCAACATGACCGCAGAGAGACTTCACAAAATTCAGCACGTTTCCACACCTCAGTTAATTTTCCTGCAACATCAAAGCAGCATTTCAACAGTGCTGCGGCAGAACAGTTGATCAGCTGAAATGACAGTGGTGGAAATCGAACCCACATCACTTCCAGGACTGGAATCGGGATCCATCGCCTTAGACCGCTCGGCCACACTACCAGACTGCACAGCAGTCCATTTTCTTGCATTTCGAATTGTGCTTCTGCATAACGACACAAGCAAAGTCACATGAAAAGGGTTCCATGGTCCCTCTCCGACTCGCACAGCTGCTGGGATGTGACCTGCTACAATGTCAATTTCGCAGCAGATAATGAAAGCTCATCAATCCAGACAAAAATCAATAGTAAGCTGAGTCTATCTTCTCAGACTCTTTTCAGCTACAAATGTATCTTTGACTGCGTGAGAATATATGTTCGGTTATGATTTAGTCAAATAACCATGAGCTACTTGACATTAATTCAATTTCGATTCTTGCTTTACTAAATGATTTCACCCATTGCTCGAAACAGGACAACTTTCACGTTTACACGGAACACGAAACACACCGGAATACAGGGAAAATGCACAAAGCTGAGCAGGCCGTGTTCCACATCGTACCGTGCACTATATTTTCAGTCACTGTGCCTGTTTTGCAGGATAAGAGTCCCAAAGAATGTTCTCCACCCTAAAACCGGAGGTAGCATTACAATCCGAGAACGACAGATCACATTGTGAGGATGCTCTGACCTCGGGGCCCGTTCGAGATGCCACTTTCCTTGCCTTTTAACTTAACCGTGCAATTTACAGCAGAGATGTTCACACCTGGACATGAGCCACATGGATATCAACTGAGTTGGAAACCCGTGTGGGAATCGACGAGAAGCGACTCAATAAATTTTGCTAAACTCCATGCTGCTTATTAGAAATGCAGTTTCTGTTCACGTCAATCGAAAAGGCACTTTCTGAACACAGTAACAGAAGTTACTGCTCACCCCACCCCGACTCCGGGAGAGGTGCTAACTGCCCTTGAGTGCTTTTTGTTCTCGATGTGAAGAGCTCTCACGCATGAGTCACCTTCACGTCGCTTGTTGCTGAGTGACACACAAAGAAGGAATTTCACCAGAGCTGCAACTGCCTCACTTTCCCACTCGCTCTCCCCGTTTACATTTTCCTGCTCATCAGTGATTTAAAGAAAACCAAAAGGATGCAATGTCATTCTGTAGCCTCTCTGTCGATTCCTCCGTTTCAGTTCCAACACGGCTTAGATCTCGGGACGCACCTTAATACTAGCGACGTTAAGAAAGCACATGTCCAAATGTTCCTCTGAGAGTGTAATTTCTTTCATTGCTGTTGCTGATTGAATGAGTCACTAACGTGCGAACTGATCCAAACCATGATTCAGCACTTCTGCTGCCAATTCTCGCACCTTGAATAACGACAGACAGCTTCCAAATGAGGCCTTTCAGAGACGACTTGGGCTACGTTTGACAGACAGACTAGTTCAGGAATCAGTGGTGTACTGTGACACCAGCGCATCAGCTTCGTCCCTGTCTTTGAACCAGCCCGCCTGCTTAAGGAATGCAAACGCGGTACTGCTTTTTGTGGAAGATTCAGAACGCGGTAACTGCACTCTGAAGCAGAATGTCATATGATCAGACCCAGGTTGGAGAAAAATCTTTCCAATTCTTTGCAAACTAATTTAATGGAATTGCATTAAATTTCACGAAGAGAGCAGATTTGTTCGAGCAATTTCGAAGGCAGGTTTTGCAGATGTGAAAGCAAACAAGAAAGTCCATGTAAAAGGCCGCACTTGAAGAACAAAGCAGTTTACGCCAAGTCTCGAACTGGGTACCTTTCGCGGATAAGGCGAATGGGATGATTGCTACGCCAAAGAAGCAAGCCGCAAGCAGTCGCGTTGCGGCTCTGTGGCATCCTGCGGTGAATGTTGAAGACATTTTCCGTTTCACCTTTCTTTTGCCAATAGCTCATTGTTGTCCAGGGTAATTGACATCTTGAGAAAGTTAACAAAAAAAAGAGGGACGTGAAATTGGTGACAAAATATAGACAAGGATGTCGTCAATGTTTGGAGTGTAGAGTGCGGTGGAATAGGCTGGGACAATTATCCCGACAGCGTCACGGCTGCGAAATGATTTTATGGAAGGGTTGTGAACTGAGCATTTCCGTGTTTTACCCAAGCTGGGGTGAGTTGGAAACTCGAGAGCATAGGTTTAAGGTGAGTGGTCTGAAATTGACAAAGGGCCTGAGGCACATTTCCCACACACAAGGGTGTGCGTGTATGGAATGAGCTACCAGAGGAAGTGAAGGAGGCTATTGCACTCAGAAAATCGCAATAATTGCACCAGAAACTGATAGGATGTGTTCAGAGGGATTGAGGCCAAATGCTGAGGAATGGGACGTGTTTAATTTTGACAGTGCGGTGAGCATGGATGAATAAACCGAAGTATCTGTTTCCACGCGGTGTACCCCAATAACGTTGTGTTGCTTACACCGGTTATAAAGAATGACTTTTTAGCGGAGCTTGCCTACGCAGTCTGTGGCACAGTCAATTAGTCTGTTCGACTGCTCACGGGATAGGTGGTATTGTGAAACACTGCAGAAACGAACGAATTCCTTTCTTTTGCTTTGACTGACCATACTTCGTGAAACTTTCCCAGATCCTCAGTTGAGGATTTTTGCTGCTGCAAGTTACCTCTGAACCCCTGTTAACTCGTTATGTATTGAGCGAATAGCAAACAGAAAGCATTTAACACGGAACCCAAACAAAACTGGCATACCTAATGCATGTTGAGACACAGCGAAGCATGAATGCTAAATGTGAGACAGTCCGAGGCCATGAGGCATAAAATAATCTCACAACTAACAACAGGGCAATTCCAAACTATTCTTTCAAACATACTGCAGCCTTAGTGCACCACCACTTCCCAGATAATGCTGAAAAGAGAGAAAGAAAGAATATAATAATTAGGGGCCATAAAAAAGTGAATTTCATCAATCACAGTCTCAATTAGATTACCTTTACCTTCCGATGTCTCTAGGATGGAAATGAAGGAAATCATACCGTGCAGTATGGATATCAACTGAGTCTGAAACCTGTGTGGGAATCGACGAGAAGCGACTCAATAAATTTTGCTAAACTCCATGCTGCTTATTAGAAATGCAGTTTCTGTTCACGTCAATCGAAAAGGCACTTTCTGAACACAGTAACAGAAGTTACTGCTCACCCCACCCCCACTCCGGGAGAGGTGCTAACTGCCCTTGAGTGCTTTTTGTTCTCGATGTGAAGAGCTCTCACGCATGAGTCACCTTCACCTCTCTTGTTGCTGAGTGACTCACAAAGAAGGAATTTCACCAGAGCTGCAACTGCCTCACTTTCCCACTCGCTCTCCCCGTTTACATTTTCCTGCTCGTCAGTGATTTAAAGAAAACCAAAAGGATGCGATGTCATTCTGTAGCCTCTCTGTCGATTCCTCCGTTTCAGTTCCAACATGGCTTAGATCTCGGGACGCACCTTAATACTAGCGACGTTATGAAAGCACATGTCCAAATGTTCCTCTGAGAGTGTAATTTCTTTCATTGCTGTTGCTGATTGAATGAGTCACTAACGTGCGAACTGATCCAAACCATGATTCAGCACCTCTGCTGCCAATTCTCGAACCTTGAATAACGACAGACAGCTTCCAAATGAGGCCTTTCAGAGACGACTTGGGCTACGTTTGACAGACAGACTAGTTCAGGAATCAGTGGTGTACTCTGACACCAGCGCATCAGGTTCTTCCCTGTCTTTGAACCGGCCCGCCTACACAAGGAATGCAAACGCGGTACTGCTTTTTGTGGAAGATTCAGAACGCGGTAACTGCACTCTGAAGCAGAATGTCATATGATCAGACCCAGGTTGGAGAAAAATCTTTCCAATTCTTTGCCAACTAATTTAATGGAATTGCATTAAATTTCACGAAGAGAGCAGATTTGTTCGAGCAATTTCGAAGGCAGGTTTTGCAGATGTGAATGCAAACAAGTAAGTCCATGTCAAAGGCTGCACTTGAAGAACAAAGCAGTTTCTGCCCAGTTTCGAACTGGAGTCCTTACGCGTGTGAGGCGAATGTGACGACCGCTACACTACAGAAACAAGCCGCAGGCGGCCGCGCTGCGGCTCTGTGACATCCAGCAGTGAATGTTGAAGACATTTTCCGTTTCACCTTTCTTTTTCCAATAGCTCATTGTTGTCCAGGGTAAACGACATCTTTAGAAAGTTAACAAAAAAAGAGGGACGTTAAATTGGTGACAAAATATAGACAAGGATGTCGTCAATGTTTGGACTGTAGAGTGCGGTGGAATAGGCTTGGACAATTATCCCGACAGCGTCACGGCTGCGAAATGATTTTATGGAAGGGTTGTGAACTGAGTATTTACGTGTTTTACCCAAGCTGGGGTGAGTTGGAAACTCGAGAGCATAGGTTTAAGGTGAGTGGTCTGAAATTGACAAAGGGCCTGAGGCCCATTTCCCACACACAAGTGTGTGCGTGTATGGAATGGGCTACCAGAGGAAGTGAAGGAGGCTATTGCACTCAGAAAATTGCAATAATTGCACCAGAAACTGATAGGATGTGTTCAGAGGGATTGAGGCCAAATGCTGAGGAATGTGACTTGTTTAATTTTGTCTGTGCGGTGAGCATGGATGAGATACACCGAAGTATCTGTTTCCACGCGGTGTACCCAAATAACGTTGTGTTGCTTACACCGGTTTTAAATGATTACTTTTTAGCGGAGCTTGCCTACGCAGTCTGTGGCACAGTCAATTAGTCTGTTCGACTGCCCACGGGAAAGGTAGTATAGTGAAACACTGCAGAAACGAACGAATTTCTTTCTTTTGTTTTGACTGACCATACTTCGTGAAACTTTCCCAGATCCTCAGTTGAGGATTTTTGCTGCTGCAAGTTACCTCTGAACCCCTGTTAACTCGTTATGTATTGAGCGAATCGCAAACAGAAAGCATTTAACACGGAACACAAACAAAACTGGCATACCTAATGCATGTTGAGACACAGCGAAGCATGAATGCTAAATGTGAGACAGTCCGAGGGCATGAGGTATAAAATAATCTCAAAACTAACAACAGGGCAATTCCAAACTATTCTTTCAAACATACTGCAGCCTTAGTGCACCACCACTTCCCAGACAATGCTGAAAAGTGAGAAAGAAAGAATATAATAATTAGGGGCCATAAAAAAGTGAATTTCATCAATCACAGTATCAATTAGATTACCTTTACCTTCCGATGTCTCTAGGATGGAAATGAAGGAAATCATACCGTGCAGCACAGTTTCAGACACTGAGTCTGTTCGCGATGCCACTTTCCTTGCCTTTTACCTTAACCGTGCAATTTACAGCAGAGATGTTCACACCTGGACATGAGCCACATGGATGTCAACTGAGTTGGAAACCTGTGTGGGAATCGACGAGAAGCGACTCAATAAATTTTGCTAAACTCCATGCTGCTTATTAGAAATGCAGTTTCTGTTCACGTCAATCGAAAAGGCACTTTCTGAACACAGTAACAGAAGTTACTGCTCACCCCACCCTCACTCCGGGAGAGGTGCTAACTGCCCTTGAGTGGTTTTTGTTCTCGATGTGAAGAGCTCTCACGCATGAGTCACCTTCACCTCTCTTGTTGCTGAGTGACTCACAAAGAAGGAATTTCACTTCACCAGAGCTGCAACTGCCTCACTTTCCCACTCGCTCTCCCCGTTTACATTTTCCTGCTCGTCAGTGATTTAAAGAAAACCAAAAGGATGCGATGTCATTCTGTAGCCTCTCTGTCGATTCCTCCGTTTCAGTTCCAACATGGCTTAGATCTCGGGACGCACCTTAATACTAGCGACGTTATGAAAGCACATGTCCAAATGTTCCTCTGAGAGTGTAATTTCTTTCATTGCTGTTGCTGATTGAATGAGTCACTAACGTGCGAACTGATCCAAACCATGATTCAGCACCTCTGCTGCCAATTCTCGAACCTTGAATAACGACAGACAGCTTCCAAATGAGGCCTTTCAGAGACGACTTGGGCTACGTTTGACAGACAGACTAGTTCAGGAATCAGTGGTGTACTCTGACACCAGCGCATCAGCTTCTTCCCTGTCTTTGAATCGGCCCGCCTGCACAAGGAATGCAAACGCGGTACTGCTTTTTGTGGAAGATTCAGAACGCGGTAACTGCACTCTGAAGCAGAATGTCATATGATCAGACCCAGGTTGGAGAAAAATCTTTCCAATTCTTTGCAAACTAATTTAATGGAATTGCATTAAATTTCACGAAGAGAGCAGATTTGTTTGAGCAATTTCGAAGGCAGGTTTTGCAGATGTGAAAGCAAACAAGAAAGTCCATGTAAAAGGCTGCACTTGAAGAACAAAGCAGTTCCGGCCCAGTTTCGAACTGGGGATCATTCGCGTGTGAGGCGAATGTGATGACCGATACACTACAGAAACAAGCCGCAGGCGGTCCCGCTGCGGCTCTGTGGCATCCAGCAGTGAATGTTGAAGACATTTTCCGTTTCAACTTTCTTTTTCCAATAGCTCATTGTTGTCCAGGGTAATTGACATCTTGAGAAAGTTAACAAGAAAAGGGAAGTGAAATTGGTGACAAAATATAGACAAGGATGTCGTCAATGTTTGGACTGTAGAGTACGGTGGAATAGGCTGGGACAATTATCCCGACAGCGTCACGGCTGCGAAATGATTTTATGGAAGGGTTGTAAACTGAGCATTTACGTGTTTTACCCAAGCTGGGGTGAGTTGGAAACTCGAGAGCATAGGTTTAAGGTGAGTGGTCTGAAATTGACAAAGGGCCTGAGGCACATTTCCCACACACAAGGGTGTGCGTGTATGGAATGAGCTACCAGAGAAAGTGAAGGAGGCTATTGCACTCAGAAAATTGCAATAATTGCACCAGAAACTGATAGGATGTGTTCAGAGGGATTGAGGCCAAATGCTGAGGAATGGGACGTGTTTAATTTTGACTGTGCGGTGAGCATGGATGAGATACACCGAAGTATCTGTTTCCACGCGGTGTACCCCAATAACGTTGTGTTGCTTACACCGGTTTTGAAGAATGACTTTTTAGCGGAGCTTGCCTACGCAGTCTGTGGCACAGTCAATTAGTCTGTTCGACTGCTCACGGGAAAGGTAGTATTGTGAAACACTGCAGAAACGAACGAATTCCTTTCTTTTGCTTTGACTGACCATACTTCGTGAAACTTTCCCAGATCCTCAGTTGAGGATTTTTGCTGCTGCAAGTTACCTCTGAACCCCTGTTAACTCGTTATGTATTGAGCGAATCGCAAACAGAAAGCATTTAACACGGAACCCAAACAAAACTGGAATACCTAATGCATGTTGAGACACAGCGAAGCATGAATGCTAAATGTGAGACAGTCCGATGGCATGAGGCATAAAATAATCTCGCAACTAACAACAGGGTAATTCCAAACTATTCTTTCAAACATACTGCAGCCTTAGTGCACCACCACTTCCCAGACAATGCTGAAAAGAGAGAAAGAAAGAATATAATAATTAGGGGCCATAAAAAAGTGAATTTCATCAATCACAGTCTCAATTAGATTACCTTTACCTTCCGATGTCTCGAGGATGGAAATGAAGGAAATCATACCGTGCAGCACAGTTTCAGTCACTGTGTCTGTTCGAGATGCCACTTTCCTTGCCTTTTACCTTAACCGTGCAATTTACAGCAGAGATGTTCACACCTGGACATGAGCCACATGGATGTCAACTGAGTTGGAAACCTGTGTGGGAATCGACGAGAAGCGACTCAATAAATTTTGCTAAACTCCATGCTGCTTATTAGAAATGCAGTTTCTGTTCACGTCAATCGAAAAGGCACTTTCTGAACACAGTAACAGAAGTTACTGCTCACCCCACCCCCACTCCGGGAGAGGTGCTAACTGCCCTTGAGTGCTTTTTGTTCTCGATGTGAAGAGCTCTCACGCCTGAGTCACCTTCACCTCTCTTGTTGCTGAGTGACTCACAAAGAAGGAATTTCACTTCACCAGAGCTGCAACTGCCTCACTTTCCCACTCGCTCTCCCCGTTTACATTTTCCTGCTCGTCAGTGATTTAAAGAAAACCAAAAGGATGCGATGTCATTCTGTAGCCTCTCTGTCGATTCCTCCGTTTCAGTTCCAACACGGCTTAGATCTCGGGACGCACCTTAATACTAGCGACGTTATGAAAGCACATGTCCAAATGTTCCTCTGAGAGTGTAATTTCTTTCATTGCTGTTGCTGATTGAATGAGTCACTAACGTGCGAACTGATCCAAACCATGATTCAGCACCTCTGCTGCCAATTCTCGAACCTTGAATAACGACAGACAGCTTCCAAATGAGGCCTTTCAGAGACGACTTGGGCTACGTTTGACAGACAGACTAGTTCAGGAATCAGTGGTGTACTCTGACACCAGCGCATCAGCTTCTTCCCTGTCTTTGAACTGGCCCGCCTGCACAAGGAATGCAAACGCGGTACTGCTTTTTGTGGAAGATTCAGAACGCGGTAACTGCACTCTGAAGCAGAATGTCATATGATCAGACCCAGGTTGGAGAAAAATCTTTCCAATTCTTTGCCAACTAATTTAATGGAATTGCATTAAATTTCACGAAGAGAGCAGATTTGTTCGAGCAATTTCGAAGGCAGGTTTTGCAGATGTGAAAGCAAACAAGAAAGTCCATGTAAAAGGCTGCACTTGAAGAACAAAACAGTTGCGGCCCACTTTCGAACTGGGGACCTTTCGCAGGTAAGGCGAATGTGATGACCGCTACACAACAGAAACAAGCCGCAGGCGGTCCCGCTGCGGCTCTGTGGCATCCAGCAGTGAATGTTGAAGACATTTTCCGTTTCACCTTTCATTTTCCAATAGCTCATTGTTGTCCAGGGTAATTGACATCTTGAGAAAGTTAACAAAAAAAAGGGACGTGAAATTGGTGACAAAATATAGACAAGGATGTCGTCAATGTTTGGACTGTAGAGTGCGGTGGAATAGGCTGGGACAATTATCCCGACAGCGTCACGGCTGCGAAATGATTTTATGGAAGGGTTGTAAACTGAGCATTTACGTGTTTTACCCAAGCTGGGGTGAGTTGGAAACTCGAGAGCATAGGTTTAAGGTGAGTGGTCTGAAATTGACAAAGGGCCTGAGGCACATTTCCCACACACAAGGGTGTGCGTGTATGGAATGAGCTACCAGAGAAAGTGAAGGAGGCTATTGCACTCAGAAAATTGCAATAATTGCACCAGAAACTGATAGGATGTGTTCAGAGGGATTGAGGCCAAATGCTGAGGAATGGGACGTGTTTAATTTTGACTGTGCGGTGAGCATGGATGAGATACACCGAAGTATCTGTTTCCACGCGGTGTACCCCAATAACGTTGTGTTGCTTACACCGGTTTTAAAGAATGACTTTTTAGCGGAGCTTGCCTACGCAGTCTGTGGCACAGTCAATTAGTCTGTTCGACTGCTCACGGGAAAGGTAGTATTGTGAAACACTGCAGAAACGAACGAATTCCTTTCTTTTGCTTTGACTGACCATACTTCGTGAAACTTTCCCAGATCCTCAGTTGAAGATTTTTGATGCTGCAAGTTACCTCTGAACCCCTGTTAACTCGTTATGTATTGAGCGAATCGCAAACAGAAAGCATTTAACACGGAACACAAACAAAACTGGCATACCTAATGCATGTTGAGACACAGCGAAGCATGAATGCTAAATGTGAGACAGTCCGAGGGATGAGGCATAAAATAATCTCAAAACTAACAACAGGGCAATTCCAAACTATTCTTTCAAACATACTGCAGCCTTAGTGCACCACCACTTCCCAGACAATGCTGAAAAGAGAGAAAGAAAGAATATAATAATTAGGGGCCATAAAAAAGTGAATTTCATCGATCACAGTCTCAATTAGATTACCTTTACCTTCCGATGTCTCTAGGATGGAAATGAAGGAAATCATACCGTGCAGCACAGTTTCAGTCACTGTGTCTGTTCGAGATGCCACTTTCCTTGCCTTTAACCTTAACCGTGCAATTTACAGCAGAGATGTTCACACCTGGACATGAGCCACATGGATGTCAACTGAGTTGGAAACCTGTGTGGGAATCGACGAGAAGCGACTCAATAAATTTTGCTAAACTCCATGCTGCTTATTAGAAATGCAGTTTCTGTTCACGTCAATCGAAAAGGCACTTTCTGAACACAGTAACAGAAGTTACTGCTCACCCCACCCCCACTCCGGGAGAGGTGCTAACTGCCCTTGAGTGCTTTTTGTTCTCGATGTGAAGAGCTCTCACGCCTGAGTCACCTTCACCTCTCTTGTTGCTGAGTGACTCACAAAGAAGGAATTTCACTTCACCAGAGCTGCAACTGCCTCACTTTCCCACTCGCTCTCCCCGTTTACATTTTCCTGCTCGTCAGTGATTTAAAGAAAACCAAAAGGATGCGATGTCATTCTGTAGCCTCTCTGTCGATTCCTCCGTTTCAGTTCCAACACGGCTTAGATCTCGGGACGCACCTTAATACTAGCGACGTTATGAAAGCACATGTCCAAATGTTCCTCTGAGAGTGTAATTTCTTTCATTGCTGTTGCTGATTGAATGAGTCACTAACGTGCGAACTGATCCAAACCATGATTCAGCACCTCTGCTGCCAATTCTCGAACCTTGAATAACGACAGACAGCTTCCAAATGAGGCCTTTCAGAGACGACTTGGGCTACGTTTGACAGACAGACTAGTTCAGGAATCAGTGGTGTACTGTGACACCAGCGCATCAGCTTCTTCCCTGTCTTTGAACCGGCCCGCCTGCACAAGGAATGCAAACGCGGTACTGCTTTTTGTGGAAGATTCAGAACGCGGTAACTGCACTCTGAAGCAGAATGTCATATGATCAGACCCAGGTTGGAGAAAAATCTTTCCAATTCTTTGCAAACTAATTTAATGGAATTGCATTAAATTTCACGAAGAGAGCAGATTTGTTCGAGCAATTTCGAAGGCAGGTTTTGCAGATGTGAAAGCAAACAAGAAAGTCCATGTAAAAGGCTGCACTTGAAGAACAAAACAGTTGCGGCCCACTTTCGAACTGGGGACCTTTCGCAGGTAAGGCGAATGTGATGACCGCTCCACAACAGAAACAAGCCGCAGGCGGTCCCGCTGCGTCTCTGTGGCATCCAGCAGTGAATGTTGAAGACATTTTTCGTTTCACCTTTCTTTTTCCAATAGCTCATTGTTGTCCAGGGTAATTGACATCTTGAGAAAGTTAACAAAAAAAAGGGACGTGAAATTGGTGACAAAATATAGACAAGGATGTCGTCAATGTTTGGACTGTAGAGTGCGGTGGAATAGGCTGGGACAATTATCCCGACAGCGTCACGGCTGCGAAATGATTTTATGGAAGGGTTGTAAACTGAGCATTTACGTGTTTTACCCAAGCTGGGGTGAGTTGGAAACTCGAGAGCATAGGTTTAAGGTGAGTGGTCTGAAATTGACAAAGGGCCTGAGGCACATTTCCCACACACAAGGGTGTGCGTGTATGGAATGAGCTACCAGAGAAAGTGAAGGAGGCAATTGCACTCAGAAAATTGCAATAATTGCACCAGAAACTGATAGGATGTGTTCAGAGGGATTGAGGCCAAATGCTGAGGAATGGGACGTGTTTACTTTTGACTGTTCGGTGAGCATGGATGAGATACACCGAAGTATGTGTTTCCACGCGGTGTACCCCAATAACGTTGTGTTGCTTACACCGGTTTTAAAGAATGACTTTTTAGCGGAGCTTGCCTACGCAGTCTGTGGCACAGTCAATTAGTCTGTTCGACTGCTCACGGGAAAGGTAGTATTGTGAAACACTGCAGAAACGAACGAATTCCTTTCTTTTGCTTTGACTGAACATACTTCGTGAAACTTTCCCAGATCCTCAGTTGAGGATTTTTGCTGCTGCAAGTTACCTCTGAACCCCTGTTAACTCGTTATGTATTGAGCGAATCGCAAACAGAAAGCATTTAACACGGAATACAAACAAAACTGGCATACCTAATGCATGTTGAGACACAGCGAAGCATGAATGCTAAATGTGAGACAGTCCGAGGGCATGAGGCATATAATAATCTCAAAACTAACAACAGGGCAATTCCAAACTATTCTTTCAAACATACTGCAGCCTTAGTGCACCACCACTTCCCAGACAATGCTGAAAAGAGAGAAAGAAAGAATATAATAATTAGGGGCCATAAAAAGTGAATTTCATCAATCACAGTCTCAATTAGATTACCTTTACCTTCCGATGTCTCGAGGATGGAAATGAAGGAAATCATACCGTGCAGCACAGTTTCAGTCACTGTGTCTGTTCGAGATGCCACTTTCCTTGCCTTTTACCTTAACCGTGCAATTTACAGCAGAGATGTTCACACCTGGACATGAGCCACATGGATGTCAACTGAGTTGGAAACCTGTGTGGGAATCGACGAGAAGCGACTCAATAAATTTTGCTAAACTCCATGCTGCTTATTAGAAATGCAGTTTCTGTTCACGTCAATCGAAAAGGCACTTTCTGAACACAGTAACAGAAGTTACTGCTCACCCCACCCCCACTCCGGGAGAGGTGCTAACTGCCCTTGAGTGCTTTTTGTTCTCGATGTGAAGAGCTCTCACGCATGAGTCACCTTCACCTCTCTTGTTGCTGAGTGACTCACAAAGAAGGAATTTCACTTCACCAGAGCTGCAACTGCCTCACTTTCCCACTCGCTCTCCCCGTTTACATTTTCCTGCTCGTCAGTGATTTAAAGAAAACCAAAAGGATGCGATGTCATTCTGTAGCCTCTCTGTCGATTCCTCCGTTTCAGTTCCAACACGGCTTAGATCTCGGGACGCACCTTAATACTAGCGACGTTATGAAAGCACATGTCCAAATGTTCCTCTGAGAGTGTAATTTCTTTCATTGCTGTTGCTGATTGAATGAGTCACTAACGTGCGAACTGATCCAAACCATGATTCAGCACCTCTGCTGCCAATTCTCGAACCTTGAATAACGACAGACAGCTTCCAAATGAGGCCTTTCAGAGACGACTTGGGCTACGTTTGACAGACAGACTAGTTCAGGAATCAGTGGTGTACTCTGACACCAGCGCATCAGCTTCTTCCCTGTCTTTGAATCGGCCCGCCTGCACAAGGAATGCAAACGCGGTACTGCTTTTTGTGGAAGATTCAGAACGCGGTAACTGCACTCTGAAGCAGAATGTCATATGATCAGACCCAGGTTGCAGAAAAATCTTTCCAATTCTTTGCAAACTAATTTAATGGAACTGCATTAAATTTCACGAAGAGAGCAGATTTGTTCGAGCAATTTCGAAGGCAGGTTTTGCAGATGTGAAAGCAAACAAGAAAGTCCATGTAAAAGGGTGCACTTGAAGAACAAAGCAGTTACTACCCAGTTTAGAACTGGGGACTTTTCGCGTATGAGGCGAATGTGATGACCGCTACACTACAGAAACAAACCGCAGGTGTTCGCGCTGCGGCTCTGTGGCATCCAGCAGTGAATGTTGAAGACATTTTCCGTTTCACCTTTCTTTTTCCAATAGCTCATTGTTGTCCAGGGTAATTGACATCTTGAGAAAGTTAACAAAAAAAGAGGGACGTGAAATTGGTGACAAAATATAGAAAAGGATGTCGTCAATGTTTGGACTGTAGAGTGCGGTGGAATAGGCTGGGACAATTATCCCGACAGCGTCACGGCTGCGAAATGATTTTATGGAAGGGTTGTGAACGGAGCATTTACGTGTTTTACCCAGGCTGGGGTGAGTTGGAAACTCGAGAGCATAGGTTTAAGGTGAGTGATCTGAAATTGACAAAGGGCCTGAGGCACATTTCCCACACACAAGTGTGTGCGTGTATGGAATGAGCTACCAGAGGAAGTGAAGGAGGCTATTGCACTCAGAAAATTGCAATAATTGCACCAGAAACTGATAGGATGTGTTCAGAGGGATTGAGGCCAAATGCTGAGGAATGGGACGTGTTTAATTTTGACTGTTCGGTGAGCATGGATGAGTTACACCGAAGAATCTGTTGCCACGCGGTGTACCCCAATAACGTTGTGTTGCTTACACCGGTTTTAAAGAATTACTTTTTAGCAGAGCTTGCCTACGCAGTCTGTGGCACAGTCAATTAGTCTGTTCGACTGCTCACGGGAAAGGTAGTATTGTGAAACACTGCAGAAACGAACGAATTCCTTTCTTTTGCTTTGACTGACCATACTTCGTGAAACTTTCCCAGATCCTCAGTTGAAAATTTTTGCTGCTGCAAGTTACCTCTGAACCCCTGTTAACTCGTTATGTATTGAGCGAATCGCAAACAGAAAGCATTTAACACGGAACCCAAACAAAACTGGCATACCTAATGCATGTTGAGACACAGCGAAGCATGAATGCGAAATGTGAGACAGTCCGAGGGCAGGAGGCATAAAATAATCTCACAACTAACAACAGGGCAATTCCAAACTATTCTTTCAAACATACTGCAGCCTTAGTGCACCACCACTTCCCAGACAATGCTGAAAAGAGAGAAAGAAAGAATATAATAATTAGGGGCCATAAAAAAGTGAATTTCATCAATCACAGTCTCAATTAGATTACCTTTACCTTCCGATGTCTCTAGGATGGAAATGAAGGAAATCATACCGTGCAGCACAGTTTCAGTCACTGTGTCTGTTCGAGATGCCACTTTCCTTGCCTTTTACCTTAACCGTGCAATTTACAGCAGAGATGTTCACACCTGGACATGAGCCACATGGATGTCAACTGAGTTGGAAACCTGTGTGGGAATCGACGAGAAGCGACTCAATAAATTTTGCTAAACTCCATGCTGCTTATTAGAAATGCAGTTTCTGTTCACGTCAATCGAAAAGGCACTTTCTGAACACAGTAACAGAAGTTACTGCTCACCCCACCCCCACTCAGGGAGAGGTGCTAACTGCCCTTGAGTGCTTTTTGTTCTCGATGTGAAGAGCTCTCACGCCTGAGTCACCTTCACCTCTCTTGTTGCTGAGTGACTCACAAAGAAGGAATTTCACTTCACCAGAGCTGCAACTGCCTCACTTTCCCACTCGCTCTCCCCGTTTACATTTTCCTGCTCGTCAGTGATTTAAAGAAAACCAAAAGGATGCGATGTCATTCTGTAGCCTCTCTGTCGATTCCTCCGTTTCAGTTCCAACACGGCTTAGATCTCGGGACGCACCTTAATACTAGCGACGTTATGAAAGCACATGTCCAAATGTTCCTCTGAGAGTGTAATTTCTTTCATTGCTGTTGCTGATTGAATGAGTCACTAACGTGCGAACTGATCCAAACCATGATTCAGCACCTCTGCTGCCAATTCTCGGACCTTGAATAACGACAGACAGCTTCCAAATGAGGCCTTTCAGAGACGACTTGGGCTACGTTTGACAGACAGACTAGTTCAGGAATCAGTGGTGTACTGTGACACCAGCGCATCAGCTTCTTCCCTGTCTTTGAACCGGCCCGCCTGCACAAGGAATGCAAACGCGGTACTGCTTTTTGTGGAAGATTCAGAACGCGGTAACTGCACTCTGAAGCAGAATGTCATATGATCAGACCCAGGTTGCAGAAAAATCTTTCCAATTCTTTGCAAACTAATTTAATGGAATTGCATTAAATTTCACGAAGAGAGCAGATTTGTTCGAGCAATTTCGAAGGCAGGTTTTGCAGATGTGAAAGCAAACAAGAAAGTCCATGTAAAAGGCTGCACTTGAAGAACAAAGCAGTTTCGGCCCAGTTTCGAACTGGGGATCTTTCGCGTGTGAGGCGAATGTGATGACCGCTACACTACAGAAACAAGCCGCAGGCGGTCCCGCTGCGGCTCTGTGGCATCCAGCAGTGAATGTTGAAGACATTTTCCGTTTCACCTTTTATTTTCCAATAGCTCATTGTTGTCCAGGGTAATTGACATCTTGAGAAAGTTAACAAAAAAAAGGGACGTGAAATTGGTGACAAAATATAGACAAGGGTGTCGTCAATGTTTGGACTGTAGAGTGCGGTGGAATAGGCTGGGACAAGTATCCCGACAGCGTCACGGCTGCGAAATGATTTTATGGAAGGTTTGTGAACTGAGCATTTACGTGTTTTACCCATCTGGGGTGAGTTGGAAACTCGAGAGCATAGGTTTAAGGTGAGTGGTCTGAAATTGACAAAGGGCCTGAGGCACATTTCCCACACACAAGTGTGTGCGTTTATGGAATGAGCTACCAGAGGAAGTGAAGGAGGCTATTGCACTCAGAAAATTGCAATAATTGCACCAGAAACTGATAGGATGTGTTCAGAGGGATTGAGGCCAAATGCTGAGGAATGGGACGTGTTTAATTTTGACTGTGCGGTGAGCATGGATGAGATACACCGAAGTATCTGTTTCCACGCGGTGTACCCCAATAACGTTGTGTTGCTTACACCGGTTTTAAAGAATGACTTTTTAGCGGAGCTTGCCTACGCAGTCTGTGGCACAGTCAATTAGTCTGTTCGACTGCTCACGGGAAAGGTAGTATTGTGAAACACTGCAGAAACGAACGAATTCCTTTCTTTTGCTTTGACTGACCATACTTCGTGAAACTTTCCCAGATCCTCAGTTGAGGATTTTTGCTGCTGCAAGTTACCTCTGAACCCCTGTTAACTCGTTATGTATTGAGCGAATCGCAAACAGAAAGCATTTTACACGGAACACAAACAAAACTGGCATACCTAATGCATGTTGAGACACAGCGAAGCATGAATGCGAAATGTGAGACAGTCCGAGGGCAGGAGGCATAAAATAATCTCACAACTAACAACAGGGCAATTCCAAACTATTCTTTCAAACATACTGCAGCCTTAGTGCACCACCACTTCCCAGACAATGCTGAAAAGAGAGAAAGAAAGAATATAATAATTAGGGGCCATAAAAAAGTGAATTTCATCAATCACAGTCTCAATTAGATTACCTTTACCTTCCGATGTCTCTAGGATGGAAATGAAGGAAATCATACCGTGCAGCACAGTTTCAGTCACTGTGTCTGTTCGAGATGCCACTTTCCTTGCCTTTTACCTTAACCGTGCAATTTACAGCAGAGATGTTCACACCTGGACATGAGCCACATGGATGTCAACTGAGTTGGAAACCTGTGTGGGAATCGACGAGAAGCGACTCAATAAATTTTGCTAAACTCCATGCTGCTTATTAGAAATGCAGTTTCTGTTCACGTCAATCGAAAAGGCACTTTCTGAACACAGTAACAGAAGTTACTGCTCACCCCACCCCCACTCCGGGAGAGGTGCTAACTGCCCTTGAGTGCTTTTTGTTCTCGATGTGAAGAGCTCTCACGCCTGAGTCACCTTCACCTCTCTTGTTGCTGAGTGACTCACAAAGAAGGAATTTCACCAGAGCTGCAACTGCCTCACTTTCCCACTCGCTCTCCCCGTTTACATTTTCCTGCTCGTCAGTGATTTAAAGAAAACCAAAAGGATGCGATGTCATTCTGTAGCCTCTCTGTCGATTCCTCCGTTTCAGTTCCAACACGGCTTAGATCTCGGGACGCACCTTAATACTAGCGACGTTATGAAAGCACATGTCCAAATGTTCCTCTGAGAGTGTAATTTCTTTCATTGCTGTTGCTGATTGAATGAGTCACTAACGTGCGAACTGATCCAAACCATGATTCAGCACCTCTGCTGCCAATTCTCGAACCTTGAATAACGACAGACAGCTTCCAAATGAGGCCTTTCAGAGACGACTTGGGCTACGTTTGACAGACAGACTAGTTCAGGAATCAGTGGTGTACTGTGACACCAGCGCATCAGCTTCTTCCCTGTCTTTGAATCGGCCCGCCTGCACAAGGAATGCAAACGCGGTACTGCTTTTTGTGGAAGATTCAGAACGCGGTAACTGCACTCTGAAGCAGAATGTCATATGATCAGACCCAGGTTGCAGAAAAATCTTTCCAATTCTTTGCAAACTAATTTAATGGAATTGCATTAAATTTCACGAAGAGAGCAGATTTGTTCGAGCAATTTCGAAGGCAGGTTTTGCAGATGTGAAAGCAAACAAGAAAGTCCATGTAAAAGGCTGCACTTGAAGAACAAAACAGTTTCGGCCCACTTTCGAACTGGGGACTTTTCGCGTATGAGGCGAATGTGATGACCGCTACACTACAGAAACAAACCGCAGGCGGTCGCGCTGCGGCTCTGTGGCATCCAGCAGTGAATGTTGAAGACATTTTCCGTTTCACCTTTCTTTTTCCAATAGCTCATTGTTGTCCAGGGTAATTGACATCTTGAGAAAGTTAACAAAAAAAGAGTGACGTGAAATTGGTGACAAAATATAGAAAAGGATGTCGTCAATGTTTGGACTGTAGAGTGCGGTGGAATAGGCTGGGACAATTATCCCGACAGCGTCACGGCTGCGAAATGATTTTGTGGAAGGGTTGTGAACTGAGCATTTACGTGTTTTACCCAGGCTGGGGTGAGTTGGAAACTCGAGAGCATAGGTTTAAGGTGAGTGATCTGAAATTGACAAAGGGCCTGAGGCACATTTCCCACACACAAGTGTGTGCGTGTATGGAATGAGCTACCAGAGGAAGTGAAGGAGGCTATTGCACTCAGAAAATTGCAATAATTGCACCAGAAACTGATAGGATGTGTTCAGAGGGATTGAGGCCAAATGCTGAGGAATGGGACGTGTTTAATTTTGACTGTTCGGTGAGCATGGATGAGTTACACCGAAGAATCTGTTGCCACGCGGTGTACCCCAATAACGTTGTGTTGCTTACACCGGTTTTAAAGAATGACTTTTTAGCGGAGCTTGCCTACGCAGTCTGTGGCACAGTCAATTAGTCTGTTCGACTGCTCACGGGAAAGGTAGTATTGTGAAACACTGCAGAAACGAACGAATTCCTTTCTTTTGCTTTGACTGACCATACTTCGTGAAACTTTCCCAGATCCTCAGTTGAAAATTTTTGCTGCTGCAAGTTACCTCTGAACCCCTGTTAACTCGTTATGTATTGAGCGAATCGCAAACAGAAAGCATTTAACACGGAACCCAAACAAAACTGGCATACCTAATGCATGTTGAGACACAGCGAAGCATGAATGCGAAATGTGAGACAGTCCGAGGGCAGGAGGCATAAAATAATCTCACAACTAACAACAGGGCAATTCCAAACTATTCTTTCAAACATACTGCAGCCTTAGTGCACCACCACTTCCCAGACAATGCTGAAAAGAGAGAAAGAAAGAATATAATAATTAGGGGCCATAAAAAAGTGAATTTCATCAATCACAGTCTCAATTAGATTACCTTTACCTTCCGATGTCTCTAGGATGGAAATGAAGGAAATCATACCGTGCAGCACAGTTTCAGTCACTGTGTCTGTTCGAGATGCCACTTTCCTTGCCTTTTACCTTAACCGTGCAATTTACAGCAGAGATGTTCACACCTGGACATGAGCCACATGGATGTCAACTGAGTTGGAAACCTGTGTGGGAATCGACGAGAAGCGACTCAATAAATTTTGCTAAACTCCATGCTGCTTATTAGAAATGCAGTTTCTGTTCACGTCAATCGAAAAGGCACTTTCTGAACACAGTAACAGAAGTTACTGCTCACCCCACCCCCACTCAGGGAGAGGTGCTAACTGCCCTTGAGTGCTTTTTGTTCTCGATGTGAAGAGCTCTCACGCCTGAGTCACCTTCACCTCTCTTGTTGCTGAGTGACTCACAAAGAAGGAATTTCACTTCACCAGAGCTGCAACTGCCTCACTTTCCCACTCGCTCTCCCCGTTTACATTTTCCTGCTCGTCAGTGATTTAAAGAAAACCAAAAGGATGCGATGTCATTCTGTAGCCTCTCTGTCGATTCCTCCGTTTCAGTTCCAACACGGCTTAGATCTCGGGACGCACCTTAATACTAGCGACGTTATGAAAGCACATGTCCAAATGTTCCTCTGAGAGTGTAATTTCTTTCATTGCTGTTGCTGATTGAATGAGTCACTAACGTGCGAACTGATCCAAACCATGATTCAGCACCTCTGCTGCCAATTCTCGGACCTTGAATAACGACAGACAGCTTCCAAATGAGGCCTTTCAGAGACGACTTGGGCTACGTTTGACAGACAGACTAGTTCAGGAATCAGTGGTGTACTGTGACACCAGCGCATCAGCTTCTTCCCTGTCTTTGAATCGGCCCGCCTGCACAAGGAATGCAAACGCGGTACTGCTTTTTGTGGAAGATTCAGAACGCGGTAACTGCACTCTGAAGCAGAATGTCATATGATCAGACCCAGGTTGCAGAAAAATCTTTCCAATTCTTTGCAAACTAATTTAATGGAATTGCATTAAATTTCACGAAGAGAGCAGATTTGTTCGAGCAATTTCGAAGGCAGGTTTTGCAGATGTGAAAGCAAACAAGAAAGTCCATGTAAAAGGCTGCACTTGAAGAACAAAACAGTTTCGGCCCACTTTCGAACTGGGGACTTTTCGCGTATGAGGCGAATGTGATGACCGCTACACTACAGAAACAAACCGCAGGCGGTCGCGCTGCGGCTCTGTGGCATCCAGCAGTGAATGTTGAAGACATTTTCCGTTTCACCTTTCTTTTTCCAATAGCTCATTGTTGTCCAGGGTAATTGACATCTTGAGAAAGTTAACAAAAAAAGAGTGACGTGAAATTGGTGACAAAATATAGAAAAGGATGTCGTCAATGTTTGGACTGTAGAGTGCGGTGGAATAGGCTGGGACAATTATCCCGACAGCGTCACGGCTGCGAAATGATTTTGTGGAAGGGTTGTGAACTGAGCATTTACGTGTTTTACCCAGGCTGGGGTGAGTTGGAAACTCGAGAGCATAGGTTTAAGGTGAGTGATCTGAAATTGACAAAGGGCCTGAGGCACATTTCCCACACACAAGTGTGTGCGTGTATGGAATGAGCTACCAGAGGAAGTGAAGGAGGCTATTGCACTCAGAAAATTGCAATAATTGCACCAGAAACTGATAGGATGTGTTCAGAGGGATTGAGGCCAAATGCTGAGGAATGGGACGTGTTTAATTTTGACTGTTCGGTGAGCATGGATGAGTTACACCGAAGAATCTGTTGCCACGCGGTGTACCCCAATAACGTTGTGTTTCTTACACCGGTTTTAAAGAATGACTTTTTAGCGGAGCTTGCCTACGCAGTCTGTGGCACAGTCAATTAGTCTGTTCGACTGCTCACGGGAAAGGTAGTATTGTGAAACACTGCAGAAACGAACGAATTCCTTTCTTTTGCTTTGACTGACCATACTTCGTGAAACTTTCCCAGATCCTCAGTTGAAATTTTTGCTGCTGCAAGTTACCTCTGAACCCCTGTTAACTCGTTATGTATTGAGCGAATCGCAAACAGAAAGCATTTAACACGGAACCCAAACAAAACTGGCATACCTAATGCATGTTGAGACACAGCGAAGCATGAATGCGAAATGTGAGACAGTCCGAGGGCAGGAGGCATAAAATAATCTCACAACTAACAACAGGGCAATTCCAAACTATTCTTTCAAACATACTGCAGCCTTAGTGCACCACCACTTCCCAGACAATGCTGAAAAGAGAGAAAGAAAGAATATAATAATTAGGGGCCATAAAAAAGTGAATTTCATCAATCACAGTCTCAATTAGATTACCTTTACCTTCCGATGTCTCTAGGATGGAAATGAAGGAAATCATACCGTGCAGCACAGTTTCAGTCACTGTGTCTGTTCGAGATGCCACTTTCCTTGCCTTTTACCTTAACCGTGCAATTTACAGCAGAGATGTTCACACCTGGACATGAGCCACATGGATGTCAACTGAGTTGGAAACCTGTGTGGGAATCGACGAGAAGCGACTCAATAAATTTTGCTAAACTCCATGCTGCTTATTAGAAATGCAGTTTCTGTTCACGTCAATCGAAAAGGCACTTTCTGAACACAGTAACAGAAGTTACTGCTCACCCCACCCCCACTCAGGGAGAGGTGCTAACTGCCCTTGAGTGCTTTTTGTTCTCGATGTGAAGAGCTCTCACGCCTGAGTCACCTTCACCTCTCTTGTTGCTGAGTGACTCACAAAGAAGGAATTTCACTTCACCAGAGCTGCAACTGCCTCACTTTCCCACTCGCTCTCCCCGTTTACATTTTCCTGCTCGTCAGTGATTTAAAGAAAACCAAAAGGATGCGATGTCATTCTGTAGCCTCTCTGTCGATTCCTCCGTTTCAGTTCCAACACGGCTTAGATCTCGGGACGCACCTTAATACTAGCGACGTTATGAAAGCACATGTCCAAATGTTCCTCTGAGAGTGTAATTTCTTTCATTGCTGTTGCTGATTGAATGAGTCACTAACGTGCGAACTGATCCAAACCATGATTCAGCACCTCTGCTGCCAATTCTCGAACCTTGAATAACGACAGACAGCTTCCAAATGAGGCCTTTCAGAGACGACTTGGGCTACGTTTGACAGACAGACGAGTTCAGGAATCAGTGGTGTACTGTGACACCAGCGCATCAGCTTCTTCCCTGTCTTTGAACCGGCCCGCCTGCACAAGGAATGCAAACGCGGTACTGCTTTTTGTGGAAGATTCAGAACGCGGTAACTGCACTCTGAAGCAGAATGTCATATGATCAGACCCAGGTTGCAGAAAAATCTTTCCAATTCTTTGCAAACTAATTTAATGGAACTGCATTAAATTTCACGAAGAGAGCAGATTTGTTCGAGCAATTTCGAAGGCAGGTTTTGCAGATGTGAAAGCAAACAAGAAAGTCCATGTAAAAGGCTGCACTTGAAGAACAAAGCAGTTTCTGCCCAGTTTCGAACTGGGGACTTTTCGCGTATGAGGCGAATGTGATGACCGCTACACTACAGAAACAAACCGCAGGTGTTCGCGCTGCGGCTCTGTGGCATCCAGCAGTGAATGTTGAAGACATTTTCCGTTTCACCTTTCTTTTTCCAATAGCTCATTGTTGTCCAGGGTAATTGACATCTTGAGAAAGTTAACAAAAAAAGAGGGACGTGAAATTGGTGACAAAATATAGACAAGGATGTCGTCAATGTTTGGACTGTAGAGTGCGGTGGAATAGGCTGGGACAATTATCCCGACAGCGTCACGGCTGCGAAATGATTTTATGGAAGGGTTGTGAACTGAGCATTTACGTGTTTTACCCAGGCTGGGGTGAGTTGGAAACTCGAGAGCATAGGTTTAAGGTGAGTGATCTGAAATTGACAAAGGGCCTGAGGCACATTTCCCACACACAAGTGTGTGCGTGTATGGAATGAGCTACCAGAGGAAGTGAAGGAGGCTATTGCACTCAGAAAATTGCAATAATTGCACCAGAAACTGATAGGATGTGTTCAGAGGGATTGAGGCCAAATGCTGAGGAATGGGACGTGTTTAATTTTGACTGTGCGGTGAGCATGGATGAGATACACCGAAGTATCTGTTGCCACGCAGTGTACCCCAATAACGTTGTGTTGCTTACACCGGTTTTAAAGAATGACTTTTTAGCGGAGCTTGCCTACGCAGTCTGTGGCACAGTCAATTAGTCTGTTCGACTGCTCACGGGAAAGGTAGTATTGTGAAACACTGCAGAAACGAACGAATTCCTTTCTTTTGCTTTGACTGACCATACTTCGTGAAACTTTCCCAGATCCTCAGTTGAAAATTTTTGCTGCTGCAAGTTACCTCTGAACCCCTGTTAACTCGTTATGTATTGTGCGAATCGCAAACAGAAAGCATTTAACACGGAACCCAAACAAAACTGGCATACCTAATGCATGTTGAGACACAGCGAAGCATGAATGCGAAATGTGAGACAGTCCGAGGGCAGGAGGCATAAAATAATCTCACAACTAACAACAGGGCAATTCCAAACTATTCTTTCAAACATACTGCAGCCTTAGTGCACCACCACTTCCCAGACAATGCTGAAAAGAGAGAAAGAAAGAATATAATAATTAGGGGCCATAAAAAGTGAATTTCATCAATCACAGTCTCAATGAGATTACCTTTACCTTCCGATGTCTCGAGGATGGAAATGAAGGAAATCATACCGTGCAGCACAGTTTCAGTCACTGTGTCTGTTCGAGATGCCACTTTCCTTGCCTTTTACCTTAACCGTGCAATTTACAGCAGAGATGTTCACACCTGGACATGAGCCACATGGATGTCAACTGAGTTGGAAACCTGTGTGGGAATCGACGAGAAGCGACTCAATAAATTTTGCTAAACTCCATGCTGCTTATTAGAAATGCAGTTTCTGTTCACGTCAATCGAAAAGGCACTTTCTGAACACAGTAACAGAAGTTACTGCTCACCCCACCCCCACTCAGGGAGAGGTGCTAACTGCCCTTGAGTGCTTTTTGTTCTCGATGTGAAGAGCTCTCACGCCTGAGTCACCTTCACCTCTCTTGTTGCTGAGTGACTCACAAAGAAGGAATTTCACTTCACCAGAGCTGCAACTGCCTCACTTTCCCACTCGCTCTCCCCGTTTACATTTTCCTGCTCGTCAGTGATTTAAAGAAAACCAAAAGGATGCGATGTCATTCTGTAGCCTCTCTGTCGATTTCTCCGTTTCAGTTCCAACACGGCTTAGATCTCGGGACGCACCTTAATACTAGCGACGTTATGAAAGCACATGTCCAAATGTTCCTCTGAGAGTGTAATTTCTTTCATTGCTGTTGCTGATTGAATGAGTCACTAACGTGCGAACTGATCCAAACCATGATTCAGCACCTCTGCTGCCAATTCTCGAACCTTGAATAACGACAGACAGCTTCCAAATGAGGCCTTTCAGAGACGACTTGGGCTACGTTTGACAGACAGACTAGTTCAGGAATCAGTGGTGTACTCTGACACCAGCGCATCAGCTTCTTCCCTGTCTTTGAACTGGCCCGCCTGCACAAGGAATGCAAACGCGGTACTGCTTTTTGTGGAAGATTCAGAACGCGGTAACTGCACTCTGAAGCAGAATGTCATATGATCAGACCCAGGTTGGAGAAAAATCTTTCCAATTCTTTGCAAACTAATTTAATGGAATTGCATTAAATTTCACGAAGAGAGCAGATTTGTTCGAGCAATTTCGAAGGCAGGTTTTGCAGATGTGAAAGCAAACAAGAAAGTCCATGTAAAAGGCCGCACTTGAAGAACAAAGCAGTTTCTGCCCAGTTTCGAACTGGGGACTTTTCGCGTATGAGGCGAATGTGATGACCGATACACTACAGAATCAAGCCGCAGGGGGTCCCGCTGCGGCTCTGTGGCATCCAGCAGTGAATGTTGAAGACATTTTCCGTTTCACCTTTCTTTTTCCAATAGCTCATTGTTGTCCAGGGTAATTGACATCTTGAGAAAGTTAACAAAAAAAAGGGACGTTAAATTGGTGACAAAATATAGACAAGGATGTCGTCAATGTTTGGACTGTAGAGTGCGGTGGAATAGGCTGGGACAATTATCCCGACAGCGTCACGGCTGCGAAATGATTTTATGGAAGGGTTGTAAACTGAGCATTTACGTGTTTTACCCAAGCTGGGGTGAGTTGGAAACTCGAGAGCATAGGTTTAAGGTGAGTGGTCTGAAATTGACAAAGGGCCTGAGGCACATTTCCCACACACAAGGGTGTGCGTGTATGGAATGAGCTACCAGAGGAAGTGAAGGAGGCTATTGCACTCAGAAAATTGCAATAATTGCACCAGAAACTGATAGGATGTGTTCAGAGGGATTGAGGCCAAATGCTGAGGAATGGGACGTGTTTAATTTTGACTGTGCGGTGAGCATGGATGAGATACACCGAAGTATCTGTTTCCACGCGGTGTACCCCAATAACGTTGTGTTGCTTACACCGGTTTTAAAGAATGACTTTTTAGCGGAGCTTGCCTACGCAGTCTGTGGCACAGTCAATTAGTCTGTTCGACTGCTCACGGGAAAGGTAGTATTGTGAAACACTGCAGAAACGAACGATTTCCTTTCTTTTGCTTTGACTGACCATACTTCGTGAAACTTTCCCAGATCCTCAGTTGAAAATTTTTGCTGCTGCAAGTTACCTCTGAACCCCTGTTAACTCGTTATGTATTGTGCGAATCGCAAACAGAAAGCATTTAACACGGAACCCAAACAAAACTGGCATACCTAATGCATGTTGAGACACAGCGAAGCATGAATGCGAAATGTGAGACAGTCCGAGGGCAGGAGGCATAAAATAATCTCACAACTAACAACAGGGCAATTCCAAACTATTCTTTCAAACATACTGCAGCCTTAGTGCACCACCACTTCCCAGACAATGCTGAAAAGAGAGAAAGAAAGAATATAATAATTAGGGGCCATAAAAAAGTGAATTTCATCAATCACAGTCTCAATTAGATTACCTTTACCTTCCGATGTCTCTAGGATGGAAATGAAGGAAATCATACCGTGCAGCACAGTTTCAGTCACTGTGTCTGTTCGAGATGCCACTTTCCTTGCCTTTTACCTTAACCGTGCAATTTACAGCAGAGATGTTCACACCTGGACATGAGCCACATGGATGTCAACTGAGTTGGAAACCTGTGTGGGAATCGACGAGAAGCGACTCAATAAATTTTGCTAAACTCCATGCTGCTTATTAGAAATGCAGTTTCTGTTCACGTCAATCGAAAAGGCACTTTCTGAACACAGTAACAGAAGTTACTGCTCACCCCACCCCCACTCAGGGAGAGGTGCTAACTGCCCTTGAGTGCTTTTTGTTCTCGATGTGAAGAGCTCTCACGCCTGAGTCACCTTCACCTCTCTTGTTGCTGAGTGACTCACAAAGAAGGAATTTCACTTCACCAGAGCTGCAACTGCCTCACTTTCCCACTCGCTCTCCCCGTTTACATTTTCCTGCTCGTCAGTGATTTAAAGAAAACCAAAAGGATGCGATGTCATTCTGTAGCCTCTCTGTCGATTCCTCCGTTTCAGTTCCAACACGGCTTAGATCTCGGGACGCACCTTAATACTAGCGACGTTATGAAAGCACATGTCCAAATGTTCCTCTGAGAGTGTAATTTCTTTCATTGCTGTTGCTGATTGAATGAGTCACTAACGTGCGAACTGATCCAAACCATGATTCAGCACCTCTGCTGCCAATTCTCGGACCTTGAATAACGACAGACAGCTTCCAAATGAGGCCTTTCAGAGACGACTTGGGCTACGTTTGACAGACAGACTAGTTCAGGAATCAGTGGTGTACTGTGACACCAGCGCATCAGCTTCTTCCCTGTCTTTGAACCGGCCCGCCTGCACAAGGAATGCAAACGCGGTACTGCTTTTTGTGGAAGATTCAGAACGCGGTAACTGCACTCTGAAGCAGAATGTCATATGATCAGACCCAGGTTGCAGAAAAATCTTTCCAATTCTTTGCAAACTAATTTAATGGAATTGCATTAAATTTCACGAAGAGAGCAGATTTGTTCGAGCAATTTCGAAGGCAGGTTTTGCAGATGTGAAAGCAAACAAGAAAGTCCATGTAAAAGGCTGCACTTGAAGAACAAAACAGTTTCGGCCCAGTTTCGAACTGGGGACTTTTCGCGTATGAGGCGAATGTGATGACCGCTACACTACAGAAACAAACCGCAGGCGGTCGCGCTGCGGCTCTGTGGCATCCAGCAGTGAATGTTGAAGACATTTTCCGTTTCACCTTTCTTTTTCCAATAGCTCATTGTTGTCCAGGGTAATTGACATCTTGAGAAAGTTAACAAAAAAAGAGGGACGTGAAATTGGTGACAAAATATAGAAAAGGATGTCGTCAATGTTTGGACTGTAGAGTGCGGTGGAATAGGCTGGGACAATTATCCCGACAGCGTCACGGCTGCGAAATGATTTTGTGGAAGGGTTGTGAACTGAGCATTTACGTGTTTTACCCAGGCTGGGGTGAGTTGGAAACTCGAGAGCATAGGTTTAAGGTGAGTGATCTGAAATTGACAAAGGGCCTGAGGCACATTTCCCACACACAAGTGTGTGCGTGTATGGAATGAGCTACCAGAGGAAGTGAAGGAGGCTATTGCACTCAGAAAATTGCAATAATTGCACCAGAAACTGATAGGATGTGTTCAGAGGGATTGAGGCCAAATGCTGAGGAATGGGACGTGTTTAATTTTGACTGTTCGGTGAGCATGGATGAGTTACACCGAAGAATCTGTTGCCACGCGGTGTACCCCAATAACGTTGTGTTGCTTACACCGGTTTTAAAGAATGACTTTTTAGCGGAGCTTGCCTACGCAGTCTGTGGCACAGTCAATTAGTCTGTTCGACTGCTCACGGGAAAGGTAGTATTGTGAAACACTGCAGAAACGAACGAATTCCTTTCTTTTGCTTTGACTGACCATACTTCGTGAAACTTTCCCAGATCCTCAGTTGAAAATTTTTGCTGCTGCAAGTTACCTCTGAACCCCTGTTAACTCGTTATGTATTGAGCGAATCGCAAACAGAAAGCATTTAACACGGAACCCAAACAAAACTGGCATACCTAATGCATGTTGAGACACAGCGAAGCATGAATGCGAAATGTGAGACAGTCCGAGGGCAGGAGGCATAAAATAATCTCACAACTAACAACAGGGCAATTCCAAACTATTCTTTCAAACATACTGCAGCCTTAGTGCACCACCACTTCCCAGACAATGCTGAAAAGAGAGAAAGAAAGAATATAATAATTAGGGGCCATAAAAAAGTGAATTTCATCAATCACAGTCTCAATTAGATTACCTTTACCTTCCGATGTCTCTAGGATGGAAATGAAGGAAATCATACCGTGCAGCACAGTTTCAGTCACTGTGTCTGTTCGAGATGCCACTTTCCTTGCCTTTTACCTTAACCGTGCAATTTACAGCAGAGATGTTCACACCTGGACATGAGCCACATGGATGTCAACTGAGTTGGAAACCTGTGTGGGAATCGACGAGAAGCGACTCAATAAATTTTGCTAAACTCCATGCTGCTTATTAGAAATGCAGTTTCTGTTCACGTCAATCGAAAAGGCACTTTCTGAACACAGTAACAGAAGTTACTGCTCACCCCACCCCCACTCCGGGAGAGGTGCTAACTGCCCTTGAGTGCTTTTTGTTCTCGATGTGAAGAGCTCTCACGCCTGAGTCACCTTCACCTCTCTTGTTGCTGAGTGACTCACAAAGAAGGAATTTCACTTCACCAGAGCTGCAACTGCCTCACTTTCCCACTCGCTCTCCCCGTTTACATTTTCCTGCTCGTCAGTGATTTAAAGAAAACCAAAAGGATGCGATGTCATTCTGTAGCCTCTCTGTCGATTTCTCCGTTTCAGTTCCAACACGGCTTAGATCTCGGGACGCACCTTAATACTAGCGACGTTATGAAAGCACATGTCCAAATGTTCCTCTGAGAGTGTAATTTCTTTCATTGCTGTTGCTGATTGAATGAGTCACTAACGTGCGAACTGATCCAAACCATGATTCAGCACCTCTGCTGCCAATTCTCGAACCTTGAATAACGACAGACAGCTTCCAAATGAGGCCTTTCAGAGACGACTTGGGCTACGTTTGACAGACAGACTAGTTCAGGAATCAGTGGTGTACTCTGACACCAGCGCATCAGCTTCTTCCCTGTCTTTGAACCGGCCCGCCTGCACAAGGAATGCAAACGCGGTACTGCTTTTTGTGGAAGATTCAGAACGCGGTAACTGCACTCTGAAGCAGAATGTCATATGATCAGACCCAGGTTGCAGAAAAATCTTTCCAATTCTTTGCAAACTAATTTAATGGAATTGCATTAAATTTCACGAAGAGAGCAGATTTGTTCGAGCAATTTCGAAGGCAGGTTTTGCAGATGTGAAAGCAAACAAGAAAGTCCATGTAAAAGGCCGCACTTGAAGAACAAAGCAGTTTCTGCCCAGTTTCGAACTGGGGACTTTTCGCGTATGAGGCGAATGTGATGACCGATACACTACAGAAACAAGCCGCAGGCGGTCCCGCTGCGGCTCTGTGGCATCCAGCAGTGAATGTTGAAGACATTTTCCGTTTCACCTTTCTTTTTCCAATAGCTCATTGTTGTCCAGGGTAATTGACATCTTGAGAAAGTTAACAAAAAAAAGGGACGTTAAATTGGTGACAAAATATAGACAAGGATGTCGTCAATGTTTGGACTGTAGAGTGCGGTGGAATAGGCTGGGACAATTATCCCGACAGCGTCACGGCTGCGAAATGATTTTATGGAAGGGTTGTGAACTGAGCATTTACGTGTTTTACCCAAGCTGGGGTGAGTTGGAAACTCGAGAGCATAGGTTTAAGGTGAGTGGTCTGAAATTGACAAAGGGCCTGAGGCACATTTCCCACACACAAGTGTGTGCGTGTATGGAATGAGCTACCAGAGGAAGTGAAGGAGGCTATTGCACTCAGAAAATTGCAATAATTGCACCAGAAACTGATAGGATGTGTTCAGAGGGATTGAGGCCAAATGCTGAGGAATGGGACGTGTTTAATTTTGACTGTGCGGTGAGCATGGATGAGATACACCGAAGTATCTGTTTCCACGCGGTGTACCCCAATAACGTTGTGTTGCTTACACCGGTTTTAAAGAATGACTTTTTAGCGGAGCTTGCCTACGCAGTCTGTGGCACAGTCAATTAGTCTGTTCGACTGCTCACGGGAAAGGTAGTATTGTGAAACACTGCAGAAACGAACGAATTCCTTTCTTTTGCTTTGACTGACCATACTTCGTGAAACTTTCCCAGATCCTCAGTTGAAAATTTTTGCTGCTGCAAGTTACCTCTGAACCCCTGTTAACTCGTTATGTATTGAGCGAATCGCAAACAGAAAGCATTTAACACGGAACCCAAACAAAACTGGCATACCTAATGCATGTTGAGACACAGCGAAGCATGAATGCGAAATGTGAGACAGTCCGAGGGCAGGAGGCATAAAATAATCTCACAACTAACAACAGGGCAATTCCAAACTATTCTTTCAAACATACTGCAGCCTTAGTGCACCACCACTTCCCAGACAATGCTGAAAAGAGAGAAAGAAAGAATATAATAATTAGGGGCCATAAAAAAGTGAATTTCATCAATCACAGTCTCAATTAGATTACCTTTACCTTCCGATGTCTCTAGGATGGAAATGAAGGAAATCATACCGTGCAGCACAGTTTCAGTCACTGTGTCTGTTCGAGATGCCACTTTCCTTGCCTTTTACCTTAACCGTGCAATTTACAGCAGAGATGTTCACACCTGGACATGAGCCACATGGATGTCAACTGAGTTGGAAACCTGTGTGGGAATCGACGAGAAGCGACTCAATAAATTTTGCTAAACTCCATGCTGCTTATTAGAAATGCAGTTTCTGTTCACGTCAATCGAAAAGGCACTTTCTGAACACAGTAACAGAAGTTACTGCTCACCCCACCCCCACTCAGGGAGAGGTGCTAACTGCCCTTGAGTGCTTTTTGTTCTCGATGTGAAGAGCTCTCACGCCTGAGTCACCTTCACCTCTCTTGTTGCTGAGTGACTCACAAAGAAGGAATTTCACTTCACCAGAGCTGCAACTGCCTCACTTTCCCACTCGCTCTCCCCGTTTACATTTTCCTGCTCGTCAGTGATTTAAAGAAAACCAAAAGGATGCGATGTCATTCTGTAGCCTCTCTGTCGATTCCTCCGTTTCAGTTCCAACACGGCTTAGATCTCGGGACGCACCTTAATACTAGCGACGTTATGAAAGCACATGTCCAAATGTTCCTCTGAGAGTGTAATTTCTTTCATTGCTGTTGCTGATTGAATGAGTCACTAACGTGCGAACTGATCCAAACCATGATTCAGCACCTCTGCTGCCAATTCTCGGACCTTGAATAACGACAGACAGCTTCCAAATGAGGCCTTTCAGAGACGACTTGGGCTACGTTTGACAGACAGACGAGTTCAGGAATCAGTGGTGTACTGTGACACCAGCGCATCAGCTTCTTCCCTGTCTTTGAACCGGCCCGCCTGCACAAGGAATGCAAACGCGGTACTGCTTTTTGTGGAAGATTCAGAACGCGGTAACTGCACTCTGAAGCAGAATGTCATATGATCAGACCCAGGTTGCAGAAAAATCTTTCCAATTCTTTGCAAACTAATTTAATGGAACTGCATTAAATTTCACGAAGAGAGCAGATTTGTTCGAGCAATTTCGAAGGCAGGTTTTGCAGATGTGAAAGCAAACAAGAAAGTCCATGTAAAAGGCTGCACTTGAAGAACAAAGCAGTTTCTGCCCAGTTTCGAACTGGGGACTTTTCGCGTATGAGGCGAATGTGATGACCGCTACACTACAGAAACAAACCGCAGGTGTTCGCGCTGCGGCTCTGTGGCATCCAGCAGTGAATGTTGAAGACATTTTCCGTTTCACCTTTCTTTTTCCAATAGCTCATTGTTGTCCAGGGTAATTGACATCTTGAGAAAGTTAACAAAAAAAGAGGGACGTGAAATTGGTGACAAAATATAGACAAGGATGTCGTCAATGTTTGGACTGTAGAGTGCGGTGGAATAGGCTGGGACAATTATCCCGACAGCGTCACGGCTGCGAAATGATTTTATGGAAGGGTTGTGAACTGAGCATTTACGTGTTTTACCCAGGCTGGGGTGAGTTGGAAACTCGAGAGCATAGGTTTAAGGTGAGTGATCTGAAATTGACAAAGGGCCTGAGGCACATTTCCCACACACAAGTGTGTGCGTGTATGGAATGAGCTACCAGAGGAAGTGAAGGAGGCTATTGCACTCAGAAAATTGCAATAATTGCACCAGAAACTGATAGGATGTGTTCAGAGGGATTGAGGCCAAATGCTGAGGAATGGGACGTGTTTAATTTTGACTGTGCGGTGAGCATGGATGAGATACACCGAAGTATCTGTTGCCACGCAGTGTACCCCAATAACGTTGTGTTGCTTACACCGGTTTTAAAGAATGACTTTTTAGCGGAGCTTGCCTACGCAGTCTGTGGCACAGTCAATTAGTCTGTTCGACTGCTCACGGGAAAGGTAGTATTGTGAAACACTGCAGAAACGAACGAATTCCTTTCTTTTGCTTTGACTGACCATACTTCGTGAAACTTTCCCAGATCCTCAGTTGAAAATTTTTGCTGCTGCAAGTTACCTCTGAACCCCTGTTAACTCGTTATGTATTGTGCGAATCGCAAACAGAAAGCATTTAACACGGAACCCAAACAAAACTGGCATACCTAATGCATGTTGAGACACAGCGAAGCATGAATGCGAAATGTGAGACAGTCCGAGGGCAGGAGGCATAAAATAATCTCACAACTAACAACAGGGCAATTCCAAACTATTCTTTCAAACATACTGCAGCCTTAGTGCACCACCACTTCCCAGACAATGCTGAAAAGAGAGAAAGAAAGAATATAATAATTAGGGGCCATAAAAAGTGAATTTCATCAATCACAGTCTCAATGAGATTACCTTTACCTTTCGATGTCTCGAGGATGGAAATGAAGGAAATCATACCGTGCAGCACAGTTTCAGTCACTGTGTCTGTTCGAGATGCCACTTTCCTTGCCTTTTACCTAAACCGTGCAATTTACAGCAGAGATGTTCACACCTGGACATGAGCCACATGGATGTCAACTGAGTTGGAAACCTGTGTGGGAATCGACGAGAAGCGACTCAATAAATTTTGCTAAACTCCATGCTGCTTATTAGAAATGCAGTTTCTGTTCACGTCAATCGAAAAGGCACTTTCTGAACACAGTAACAGAAGTTACTGCTCACCCCACCCCCACTCAGGGAGAGGTGCTAACTGCCCTTGAGTGCTTTTTGTTCTCGATGTGAAGAGCTCTCACGCCTGAGTCACCTTCACCTCTCTTGTTGCTGAGTGACTCACAAAGAAGGAATTTCACTTCACCAGAGCTGCAACTGCCTCACTTTCCCACTCGCTCTCCCCGTTTACATTTTCCTGCTCGTCAGTGATTTAAAGAAAACCAAAAGGATGCGATGTCATTCTGTAGCCTCTCTGTCGATTTCTCCGTTTCAGTTCCAACACGGCTTAGATCTCGGGACGCACCTTAATACTAGCGACGTTATGAAAGCACATGTCCAAATGTTCCTCTGAGAGTGTAATTTCTTTCATTGCTGTTGCTGATTGAATGAGTCACTAACGTGCGAACTGATCCAAACCATGATTCAGCACCTCTGCTGCCAATTCTCGAACCTTGAATAACGACAGACAGCTTCCAAATGAGGCCTTTCAGAGACGACTTGGGCTACGTTTGACAGACAGACTAGTTCAGGAATCAGTGGTGTACTCTGACACCAGCGCATCAGCTTCTTCCCTGTCTTTGAACTGGCCCGCCTGCACAAGGAATGCAAACGCGGTACTGCTTTTTGTGGAAGATTCAGAACGCGGTAACTGCACTCTGAAGCAGAATGTCATATGATCAGACCCAGGTTGGAGAAAAATCTTTCCAATTCTTTGCAAACTAATTTAATGGAATTGCATTAAATTTCACGAAGAGAGCAGATTTGTTCGAGCAATTTCGAAGGCAGGTTTTGCAGATGTGAAAGCAAACAAGAAAGTCCATGTAAAAGGCTGCACTTGAAGAACAAAGCACTTTCTGCCCAGTTTCGAACTGGGGACTTTTCGCGTATGAGGCGAATGTGATGACCGATACACTACAGAATCAAGCCGCAGGGGGTCCCGCTGCGGCTCTGTGGCATCCAGCAGTGAATGTTGAAGACATTTTCCGTTTCACCTTTCTTTTTCCAATAGCTCATTGTTGTCCAGGGTAATTGACATCTTGAGAAAGTTAACAAAAAAAAGGGACGTTAAATTGGTGACAAAATATAGACAAGGATGTCGTCAATGTTTGGACTGTAGAGTGCGGTGGAATAGGCTGGGACAATTATCCCGACAGCGTCACGGCTGCGAAATGATTTTATGGAAGGGTTGTGAACTGAGCATTTACGTGTTTTACCCAAGCTGGGGTGAGTTGGAAACTCGAGAGCATAGGTTTAAGGTGAGTGGTCTGAAATTGACAAAGGGCCTGAGGCACATTTCCCACACACAAGGGTGTGCGTGTATGGAATGAGCTACCAGAGGAAGTGAAGGAGGCTATTGCACTCAGAAAATTGCAATAATTGCACCAGAAACTGATAGGATGTGTTCAGAGGGATTGAGGCCAAATGCTGAGGAATGGGACGTGTTTAATTTTGACTGTGCGGTGAGCATGGATGAGATACACCGAAGTATCTGTTTCCACGCGGTGTACCCCAATAACGTTGTGTTGCTTACACCGGTTTTAAAGAATGACTTTTTAGCGGAGCTTGCCTACGCAGTCTGTGGCACAGTCAATTAGTCTGTTCGACTGCTCACGGGAAAGGTAGTATTGTGAAACACTGCAGAAACGAACGATTTCCTTTCTTTTGCTTTGACTGACCATACTTCGTGAAACTTTCCCAGATCCTCAGTTGAAGATTTCTGCTGCTGCAAGTTACCTCTGAACCCCTGTTAACTCGTTATGTATTGTGCGAATCGCAAACAGAAAGCATTTAACACGGAACCCAAACAAAACTGGCATACCTAATGCATGTTGAGACACAGCGAAGCATGAATGCGAAATGTGAGACAGTCCGAGGGCAGGAGGCATAAAATAATCTCACAACTAACAACAGGGCAATTCCAAACTATTCTTTCAAACATACTGCAGCCTTAGTGCACCACCACTTCCCAGACAATGCTGAAAAGAGAGAAAGAAAGAATATAATAATTAGGGGCCATAAAAAGTGAATTTCATCAATCACAGTCTCAATTAGATTACCTTTACCTTCCGATGTCTCTAGGATGGAAATGAAGGAAATCATACCGTGCAGCACAGTTTCAGTCACTGTGTCTGTTCGAGATGCCACTTTCCTTGCCTTTTACCTTAACCGTGCAATTTACAGCAGAGATGTTCACACCTGGACATGAGCCACATGGATGTCAACTGAGTTGGAAACCTGTGTGGGAATCGACGAGAAGCGACTCAATAAATTTTGCTAAACTCCATGCTGCTTATTAGAAATGCAGTTTCTGTTCACGTCAATCGAAAAGGCACTTTCTGAACACAGTAACAGAAGTTACTGCTCACCCCACCCCCACTCAGGGAGAGGTGCTAACTGCCCTTGAGTGCTTTTTGTTCTCGATGTGAAGAGCTCTCACGCCTGAGTCACCTTCACCTCTCTTGTTGCTGAGTGACTCACAAAGAAGGAATTTCACTTCACCAGAGCTGCAACTGCCTCACTTTCCCACTCGCTCTCCCCGTTTACATTTTCCTGCTCGTCAGTGATTTAAAGAAAACCGAAAGGATGCGATGTCATTCTGTAGCCTCTCTGTCGATTCCTCCGTTTCAGTTTCAACACGGCTTAGATCTCGGGACGCACCTTAATACTAGCGACGTTATGAAAGCACATGTCCAAATGTTCCTCTGAGAGTGTAATTTCTTTCATTGCTGTTGCTGATTGAATGAGTCACTAACGTGCGAACTGATCCAAACCATGATTCAGCACCTCTGCTGCCAATTCTCGAACCTTGAATAACGACAGACAGCTTCCAAATGAGGCCTTTCAGAGACGACTTGGGCTACGTTTGACAGACAGACTAGTTCAGGAATCAGTGGTGTACTGTGACACCAGCGCATCAGCTTCTTCCCTGTCTTTGAACTGGCCCGCCTGCACAAGGAATGCAAACGCGGTACTGCTTTTTGTGGAAGATTCAGAACGCGGTAACTGCACTCTGAAGCAGAATGTCATATGATCAGACCCAGGTTGCAGAAAAATCTTTCCAATTCTTTGCAAACTAATTTAATGGAATTGCATTAAATTTCACGAAGAGAGCAGATTTGTTCGAGCAATTTCGAAGGCAGGTTTTGCAGATGTGAAAGCAAACAAGAAAGTCCATGTAAAAGGCTGCACTTGAAGAACAAAGCAGTTTCGGCCCAGTTTCGAACTGGGGACCTTTCGCAGGTAAGGCGAATGTGATGACCGCTACACTACAGAAACAAGCCGCAGGCGGTCCCGCTGCGGCTCTGTGGCATCCAGCAGTGAATGTTGAAGACATTTTCCGTTTCACCTTTCATTTTCCAATAGCTCATTGTTGTCCAGGGTAATTGACATCTTGAGAAAGTTAACAAAAAAAAGGGACGTGAAATTGGTGACAAAATATAGACAAGGAAGTCGTCAATGTTTGGACTGTAGAGTGCGGTGGAATAGGCTGGGACAATTATCCCGACAGCGTCACGGCTGCGAAATGATTTTATGGAAGGGTTGTGAACTGAGCATTTACGTGTTTTACCCAAGCTGGGGTGAGTTGGAAACTCGAGAGCATAGGTTTAAGGTGAGTGGTCTGAAATTGACAAAGGGCCTGAGGCACATTTCCCACACACAAGTGTGTGCGTGTATGGAATGAGCTACCAGAGAAAGTGAAGGAGGCAATTGCACTCAGAAAATTGCAATAATTGCACCAGAAACTGATAGGATGTGTTCAGAGGGATTGAGGCCAAATGCTGAGGAATGGGACGTGTTTACTTTTGACTGTTCGGTGAGCATGGATGAGATACACCGAAGTATGTGTTTCCACGCGGTGTACCCCAATAACGTTGTGTTGCTTACACCGGTTTTAAAGAATGACTTTTTAGCGGAGCTTGCCTACGCAGTCTGTGGCACAGTCAATTAGTCTGTTCGACTGCTCACGGGAAAGGTAGTATTGTGAAACACTGCAGAAACGAACGAATTCCTTTCTTTTGCTTTGACTGAACATACTTCGTGAAACTTTCCCAGATCCTCAGTTGAGGATTTTTGCTGCTGCAAGTTACCTCTGAACCCCTGTTAACTCGTTATGTATTGAGCGAATCGCAAACAGAAAGCATTTAACACGGAACCCAAACAAAACTGGCATACCTAATGCATGTTGAGACACAGCGAAGCATGAATGCTAAATGTGAGACAGTCCGAGGGCATGAGGCATATAATAATCTCAAAACTAACAACAGGGCAATTCCAAACTATTCTTTCAAACATACTGCAGCCTTAGTGCACCACCACTTCCCAGACAATGCTGAAAAGAGAGAAAGAAAGAATATAATAATTAGGGGCCATAAAAAGTGAATTTCATCAATCACAGTCTCAATTAGATTACCTTTACCTTCCGATGTCTCGAGGATGGAAATGAAGGAAATCATACCGTGCAGCACAGTTTCAGTCACTGTGTCTGTTCGAGATGCCACTTTCCTTGCCTTTTACCTTAACCGTGCAATTTACAGCAGAGATGTTCACACCTGGACATGAGCCACATGGATGTCAACTGAGTTGGAAACCTGTGTGGGAATCGACGAGAAGCGACTCCATAAATTTTGCTAAACTCCATGCTGCTTATTAGAAATGCAGTTTCTGTTCACGTCAATCGAAAAGGCACTTTCTGAACACAGTAACAGAAGTTACTGCTCACCCCACCCCCACTCCGGGAGAGGTGCTAACTGCCCTTGAGTGCTTTTTGTTCTCGATGTGAAGAGCTCTCACGCATGAGTCACCTTCACCTCTCTTGTTGCTGAGTGACTCACAAAGAAGGAATTTCACTTCACCAGAGCTGCAACTGCCTCACTTTCCCACTCGCTCTCCCCGTTTACATTTTCCTGCTCGTCAGTGATTTAAAGAAAACCAAAAGGATGCGATGTCATTCTGTAGCCTCTCTGTCGATTCCTCCGTTTCAGTTCCAACACGGCTTAGATCTCGGGACGCACCTTAATACTAGCGACGTTATGAAAGCACATGTCCAAATGTTCCTCTGAGAGTGTAATTTCTTTCATTGCTGTTGCTGATTGAATGAGTCACTAACGTGCGAACTGATCCAAACCATGATTCAGCACCTCTGCTGCCAATTCTCGAACCTTGAATAACGACAGACAGCTTCCAAATGAGGCCTTTCAGAGACGACTTGGGCTACGTTTGACAGACAGACGAGTTCAGGAATCAGTGGTGTACTCTGACACCAGCGCATCAGCTTCTTCCCTGACTTTGAACCGGCCCGCCTGCACAAGGAATGCAAACGCGGTACTGCTTTTTGTGGAAGATTCAGAACGCGGTAACTGCACTCTGAAGCAGAATGTCATATGATCAGACCCAGGTTGCAGAAAAATCTTTCCAATTCTTTGCAAACTAATTTAATGGAATTGCATTAAATTTCACGAAGAGAGCAGATTTGTTCGAGCAATTTCGAAGGCAGGTTTTGCAGATGTGAAAGCAAACAAGAAAGTCCATGTAAAAGGCTGCACTTGAAGAACAAAACAGTTTCGGCCCACTTTCGAACTGGGGACCTTTCGCAGGTAAGGCGAATGTGATGACCGCTACACAACAGAAACAAGCCGCAGGCGGTCCCGCTGCGGCTCTGTGGCATCCAGCAGTGAATGTTGAAGACATTTTCCGTTTCACCTTTCATTTTCCAATAGCTCATTGTTGTCCAGGGTAATTGACATCTTGAGAAAGTTAACAAAAAAAAGGGACGTGAAATTGGTGGAAAAATATAGACAAGGATGTCGTCAATGTTTGGACTGTAGAGTGCGGTGGAATAGGCTGGGACAAGTATCCCGACAGCGTCACGGCTGCGAAATGATTTTATGGAAGGGTTGTGAACTGTTCATTTACGTGTTTTACCCATCTGGGGTGAGTTGGAAACTCGAGAGCATAGGTTTAAGGTGAGTGATCTGAAATTGACAAAGGGCCTGAGGCACATTTCCCACACACAAGTGTGTGCGTTTATGAAATGAGCGACCAGAGGAAGTGAAGGAGGCTATTGCACTCAGAAAATTGCAATAATTGCACCAGAAACTGATAGGATGTGTTCAGAGGGATTGAGGCCAAATGCTGAGGAATGGGACGTGTTTAATTTTGACTGTGCGGTGAGCATGGATGAGATACACCGAAGTATCTGTTGCCACGCGGTGTACCCCAATAACGTTGTGTTGCTTACACCGGTTTTAAAGATTGACTTTTTAGCGGAGCTTGCCTACGCAGTCTGTGGCACAGTCAATTAGTCTGTTCGACTGCTCACGGGAAAGGTAGTATTGTGAAACACTGCAGAAACGAACGAATTCCTTTCTTTTGCTTTGACTGACCATACTTCGTGAAACTTTCCCAGATCCTCAGTTGAGGATTTTTGCTGCTGCAAGTTACCTCTGAACCCCTGTTAACTCGTTATGTATTGAGCGAATCGCAAACAGAAAGCATTTTACACGGAACACAAACAAAACTGGCATGCATGTTGAGACACAGCGAAGCATGAATGCTAAATGTGAGACAGTCCGAGGGCAGGAGGCATAAAATAATCTCACAACTAACAACAGGGCAATTCCAAACTATTCTTTCAAACATACTGCAGCCTTAGTGCACCACCACTTCCCAGACAATGCTGAAAAGAGAGAAAGAAAGAATATAATAATTAGGGGCCATAAAAAAGTGAATTTCATCAATCACAGTCTCGATTAGATTACCTTTACCTTCCGATGTCTCTAGGATGGAAATGAAGGAAATCATACCGTGCAGCATAGTTTCAGTCACTGTGTCTGTTCGAGATGCCACTTTCCTTGCCTTTTACCTTAACCGTGCAATTTACAGCAGAGATGTTCACACCTGGACATGAGCCACATGGATGTCAACTGAGTTGGAAACCTGTGTGGTAATCGACGAGAAGCGACTCAATAAATTTTGCTAAACTCCATGCTGCTTATTAGAAATGCAGTTTCTGTTCACGTCAATCGAAAAGGCACTTTCTGAACACAGTAACAGAAGTTACTGCTCACCCCACCCCCACTCAGGGAGAGGTGCTAACTGCCCTTGAGTGCTTTTTGTTCTCGATGTGAAGAGCTCTCACGCATGAGTCACCTTCACCTCTCTTGTTGCTGAGTGACTCACAAAGAAGGAATTTCACCAGAGCTGCAACTGCCTCACTTTCCCACTCGCTCTCCCCGTTTACATTTTCCTGCTCGTCAGTGATTTAAAGAAAACCAAAAGGATGCGATGTCATTCTGTAGCCTCTCTGTCGATTCCTCCTTTTCAGTTCCAACATGGCTTAGATCTCGGGACGCACCTTAATACTAGCGACGTTATGAAAGCACATGTCCAAATGTTCCTCTGAGAGTGTAATTTCTTTCATTGCTGTTGCTGATTGAATGAGTCACTAACGTGCGAACTGATCCAAACCATGATTCAGCACCTCTGCTGCCAATTCTCGAACCTTGAATAACAACAGACAGCTTCCAAATGAGGCCTTTCAGAGACGACTTGGGCTACGTTTGACAGACAGACTAGTTCAGGAATCAGTGGTGTACTGTGACACCAGCGCATCAGCTTCTTCCCTGTCTTTGAATCGGCCGGCCTGCACAAGGAATGCAAACGCGGTACTGCTTTTTGTGGAAGATTCAGAACGCGGTAACTGCACTCTGAAGCAGAATGTCATATGATCAGACCCAGGTTGCAGAAAAATCTTCCAATTCTTTGCAAACTAATTTAATGGAATTGCATTAAATTTCACGAAGAGAGCAGATTTGTTCGAGCAATTTCGAAGGCAGGTTTTGCAGATGTGAAAGCAAACAAGAAAGTCCATGTAAAAGGCTGCACTTGAAGAACAAAGCACTTTCTGCCCAGTTTCGAACTGGGGACTTTTCGCGTATGAGGCGAATGTGATGACCGCTACACTACAGAAACAAACCGCAGGCGGTCGCGCTGCGGCTCTGTGGCATCCAGCAGTGAATGTTGAAGACATTTTCCGTTTCACCTTTCATTTTCCAATAGCTCATTGTTGTCCAGGGTAATTGACATCTTGAGAAAGTTAAAAAAAAAGAGGGACGTGAAATTGGTGACAAAATATAGAAAAGGATGTCGTCAATGTTTGGACTGTAGAGTGCGGTGGAATAAGCTGGGACAATTATCCCGACAGCGTCACGGCTGCGAAATGATTTTATGGAAGGGTTGTGAACTGAGCATTTACGTGTTTTACCCAGGCTGGGGTGAGTTGGAAACTCGAGAGCATAGGTTTAAGGTGAGTGATCTGAAATTGACAAAGGGCCTGAGGCACATTTCCCACACACAAGTGTGTGCGTGTATGGAATGAGCTACCAGAGGAAGTGAAGGAGGCTATTGCACTCAGAAAATTGCAATAATTGCACCAGAAACTGATAGGATGTGTTCAGAGGGATTGAGGCCAAATGCTGAGGAATGGGACGTGTTTAATTTTGACTGTTCGGTGAGCATGGATGAGTTACACCGAAGAATCTGTTGCCACGCGGTGTACCCCAATAACGTTGTGTTGCTTACACCGGTTTTAAAGAATGACTTTTTAGCGGAGCTTGCCTACGCAGTCTGTGGCACAGTCAATTAGTCTGTTCGGCTGCTCACGGGAAAGGTAGTATTGTGAAACACTGCAGAAACGAACGAATTCCTTTCTTTTGCTTTGACTGACCATACTTCGTGAAACTTTCCCAGATCCTCAGTTGAAAATTTGTGCTGCTGCAAGTTACCTCTGAACCCCTGTTAACTCGTTATGTATTGAGCGAATCGCAAACAGAAAGCATTTAACACGGAACCCAAACAAAACTGGCATACCTAATGCATGTTGAGACACAGCGAAGCATGAATGCGAAATGTGAGACAGTCCGAGGGCAGGAGGCATAAAATAATCTCACAACTAACAACAGGGCAATTCCAAACTATTCTTTCAAACATACTGCAGCCTTAGTGCACCACCACTTCCCAGACAATGCTGAAAAGAGAGAAAGAAAGAATATAATAATTAGGGGCCATAAAAAGTGAATTTCATCAATCACAGTCTCAATTAGATTACCTTTACCTTCCGATGTCTCTAGGATGGAAATGAAGGAAATCACACCGTGCAGCACAGTTTCAGTCACTGTGTCTGTTCGAGATGCCACTTTCCTTGCCTTTTACCTTAACCGTGCAATTTACAGCAGAGATGTTCACACCTGGACATGAGCCACATGGATGTCAACTGAGTTGGAAACCTGTGTGGGAATCGACGAGAAGCGACTCAATAAATTTTGCTAAACTCCATGCTGCTTATTAGAAATGCAGTTTCTGTTCACGTCAATCGAAAAGGCACTTTCTGAACACAGTAACAGAAGTTACTGCTCACCCCACCCCCACTCCGGGAGAGGTGCTAACTGCCCTTGAGTGCTTTTTGTTCTCGATGTGAAGAGCTCTCACGCCTGAGTCACCTTCACCTCTCTTGTTGCTGAGTGACTCACAAAGAAGGAATTTCACTTCACCAGAGCTGCAACTGCCTCACTTTCCCACTCGCTCTCCCCGTTTACATTTTCCTGCTCGTCAGTGATTTAAAGAAAACCAAAAGGATGCGATGTCATTCTGTAGCCTCTCTGTCGATTCCTCCGTTTCAGTTCCAACACGGCTTAGATCTCGGGACGCACCTTAATACTAGCGACGTTATGAAAGCACATGTCCAAATGTTCCTCTGAGAGTGTAATTTCTTTCATTGCTGTTGCTGATTGAATGAGTCACTAACGTGCGAACTGATCCAAACCATGATTCAGCACCTCTGCTGCCAATTCTCGAACCTTGAATAACGACAGACAGCTTCCAAATGAGGCCTTTCAGAGACGACTTGGGCTACGTTTGACAGACAGACTAGTTCAGGAATCAGTGGTGTACTCTGACACCAGCGCATCAGCTTCTTCCCTGTCTTTGAACCGGCCCGCCTGCACAAGGAATGCAAACGCGGTACTGCTTTTTGTGGAAGATTCAGAACGCGGTAACTGCACTCTGAAGCAGAATGTCATATGATCAGACCCAGGTTGCAGAAAAATCTTTCCAATTCTTTGCAAACTAATTTAATGGAATTGCATTAAATTTCACGAAGAGAGCAGATTTGTTCGAGCAATTTCGAAGGCAGGTTTTGCAGATGTGAAAGCAAACAAGAAAGTCCATGTAAAAGGCTGCACTTGAAGAACAAAACAGTTTCGGCCCACTTTCGAACTGGGGACCTTTCGCAGGTAAGGCGAATGTGATGACCGCTACACAACAGAAACAAGCCGCAGGCGGTCCCGCTGCGGCTCTGTGGCATCCAGCAGTGAATGTTGAAGACATTTTCCGTTTCACCTTTCATTTTCCAATAGCTCATTGTTGTCCAGGGTAATTGACATCTTGAGAAAGTTAACAAAAAAAAGGGACGTGAAATTGGTGGAAAAATATAGACAAGGGTGTCGTCAATGTTTGGACTGTAGAGTGCGGTGGAATAGGCTGGGACAAGTATCCCGACAGCGTCACGGCTGCGAAATGATTTTATGGAAGGGTTGTGAACTGTTCATTTACGTGTTTTACCCATCTGGGGTGAGTTGGAAACTCGAGAGCATAGGTTTAAGGTGAGTGATCTGAAATTGACAAAGGGCCTGAGGCACATTTCCCACACACAAGTGTGTGCGTTTATGAAATGAGCGACCAGAGGAAGTGAAGGAGGCTATTGCACTCAGAAAATTGCAATAATTGCACCAGAAACTGATAGGATGTGTTCAGAGGGATTGAGGCCAAATGCTGAGGAATGGGACGTGTTTAATTTTGACTGTGCGGTGAGCATGGATGAGATACACCGAAGTATCTGTTGCCACGCGGTGTACCCCAATAACGTTGTGTTGCTTACACCGGTTTTAAAGATTGACTTTTTAGCGGAGCTTGCCTACGCAGTCTGTGGCACAGTCAATTAGTCTGTTCGACTGCTCACGGGAAAGGTAGTATTGTGAAACACTGCAGAAACGAACGAATTCCTTTCTTTTGCTTTGACTGACCATACTTCGTGAAACTTTCCCAGATCCTCAGTTGAGGATTTTTGCTGCTGCAAGTTACCTCTGAACCCCTGTTAACTCGTTATGTATTGAGCGAATCGCAAACAGAAAGCATTTTACACGGAACACAAACAAAACTGGCATGCATGTTGAGACACAGCGAAGCATGAATGCTAAATGTGAGACAGTCCGAGGGCAGGAGGCATAAAATAATCTCACAACTAACAACAGGGCAATTCCAAACTATTCTTTCAAACATACTGCAGCCTTAGTGCACCACCACTTCCCAGACAATGCTGAAAAGAGAGAAAGAAAGAATATAATAATTAGGGGCCATAAAAAAGTGAATTTCATCAATCACAGTCTCGATTAGATTACCTTTACCTTCCGATGTCTCTAGGATGGAAATGAAGGAAATCATACCGTGCAGCATAGTTTCATTCACTGTGTCTGTTCGAGATGCCACTTTCCTTGCCTTTTACCTTAACCGTGCAATTTACAGCAGAGATGTTCACACCTGGACATGAGCCACATGGATGTCAACTGAGTTGGAAACCTGTGTGGTAATCGACGAGAAGCGACTCAATAAATTTTGCTAAACTCCATGCTGCTTATTAGAAATGCAGTTTCTGTTCACGTCAATCGAAAAGGCACTTTCTGAACACAGTAACAGAAGTTACTGCTCACCCCACCCCCACTCAGGGAGAGGTGCTAACTGCCCTTGAGTGCTTTTTGTTCTCGATGTGAAGAGCTCTCACGCATGAGTCACCTTCACCTCTCTTGTTGCTGAGTGACTCACAAAGAAGGAATTTCACCAGAGCTGCAACTGCCTCACTTTCCCACTCGCTCTCCCCGTTTACATTTTCCTGCTCGTCAGTGATTTAAAGAAAACCAAAAGGATGCGATGTCATTCTGTAGCCTCTCTGTCGATTCCTCCTTTTCAGTTCCAACATGGCTTAGATCTCGGGACGCACCTTAATACTAGCGACGTTATGAAAGCACATGACCAAATGTTCCTCTGAGAGTGTAATTTCTTTCATTGCTGTTGCTGATTGAATGAGTCACTAACGTGCGAACTGATCCAAACCATGATTCAGCACCTCTGCTGCCAATTCTCGAACCTTGAATAACGACAGACAGCTTCCAAATGAGGCCTTTCAGAGACGACTTGGGCTACGTTTGACAGACAGACTAGTTCAGGAATCAGTGGTGTACTGTGACACCAGCGCATCAGCTTCTTCCCTGTCTTTGAATCGGCCCGCCTGCACAAGGAATGCAAACGCGGTACTGCTTTTTGTGGAAGATTCAGAACGCGGTAACTGCACTCTGAAGCAGAATGTCATATGATCAGACCCAGGTTGCAGAAAAATCTTTCCAATTCTTTGCAAACTAATTTAATGGAATTGCATTAAATTTCACGAAGAGAGCAGATTTGTTCGAGCAATTTCGAAGGCAGGTTTTGCAGATGTGAAAGCAAACAAGAAAGTCCATGTAAAAGGCTGCACTTGAAGAACAAAGCACTTTCTGCCCAGTTTCGAACTGGGGACTTTTCGCGTATGAGGCGAATGTGATGACCGCTACACTACAGAAACAAACCGCAGGCGGTCGCGCTGCGGCTCTGTGGCATCCAGCAGTGAATGTTGAAGACATTTTCCGTTTCACCTTTCTTTTTCCAATAGCTCATTGTTGTCCAGGGTAATTGACATCTTGAGAAAGTTAACAAAAAAAGAGGGACGTGAAATTGGTGACAAAATATAGAAAAGGATGTCGTCAATGTTTGGACTGTAGAGTGCGGTGGAATAAGCTGGGACAATTATCCCGACAGCGTCACGGCTGCGAAATGATTTTATGGAAGGGTTGTGAACTGAGCATTTACGTGTTTTACCCAGGCTGGGGTGAGTTGGAAACTCGAGAGCATAGGTTTAAGGTGAGTGATCTGAAATTGACAAAGGGCCTGAGGCACATTTCCCACACACAAGTGTGTGCGTGTATGGAATGAGCTACCAGAGGAAGTGAAGGAGGCTATTGCACTCAGAAAATTGCAATAATTGCACCAGAAACTGATAGGATGTGTTCAGAGGGATTGAGGCCAAATGCTGAGGAATGGGACGTGTTTAATTTTGACTGTTCGGTGAGCATGGATGAGTTACACCGAAGTATCTGTTGCCACGCGGTGTACCCCAATAACGTTGTGTTGCTTACACCGGTTTTAAAGAATGACTTTTTAGCGGAGCTTGCCTACGCAGTCTGTGGCACAGTCAATTAGTCTGTTCGACTGCTCACGGGAAAGGTAGTATTGTGAAACACTGCAGAAACGAACGAATTCCTTTCTTTTGCTTTGACTGACCATACTTCGTGAAACTTTCCCAGATCCTCAGTTGAAAATTTGTGCTGCTGCAAGTTACCTCTGAACCCCTGTTAACTCGTTATGTATTGAGCGAATCGCAAACAGAAAGCATTTAACACGGAACCCAAACAAAACTGGCATACCTAATGCATGTTGAGACACAGCGAAGCATGAATGCGAAATGTGAGACAGTCCGAGGGCAGGAGGCATAAAATAATCTCACAACTAACAACAGGGCAATTCCAAACTATTCTTTCAAACATACTGCAGCCTTAGTGCACCACCACTTCCCAGACAATGCTGAAAAGAGAGAAAGAAAGAATATAATAATTAGGGGCCATAAAAAGTGAATTTCATCAATCACAGTCTCAATTAGATTACCTTTACCTTCCGATGTCTCTAGGATGGAAATGAAGGAAATCACACCGTGCAGCACAGTTTCAGTCACTGTGTCTGTTCGAGATGCCACTTTCCTTGCCTTTTACCTTAACCGTGCAATTTACAGCAGAGATGTTCACACCTGGACATGAGCCACATGGATGTCAACTGAGTTGGAAACCTGTGTGGGAATCGACGAGAAGCGACTCAATAAATTTTGCTAAACTCCATGCTGCTTATTAGAAATGCAGTTTCTGTTCACGTCAATCGAAAAGGCACTTTCTGAACACAGTAACAGAAGTTACTGCTCACCCCACCCCCACTCCGGGAGAGGTGCTAACTGCCCTTGAGTGCTTTTTGTTCTCGATGTGAAGAGCTCTCACGCCTGAGTCACCTTCACCTCTCTTGTTGCTGAGTGACTCACAAAGAAGGAATTTCACTTCACCAGAGCTGCAACTGCCTCACTTTCCCACTCGCTCTCCCCGTTTACATTTTCCTGCTCGTCAGTGATTTAAAGAAAACCAAAAGGATGCGATGTCATTCTGTAGCCTCTCTGTCGATTCCTCCGTTTCAGTTCCAACACGGCTTAGATCTCGGGACGCACCTTAATACTAGCGACGTTATGAAAGCACATGTCCAAATGTTCCTCTGAGAGTGTAATTTCTTTCATTGCTGTTGCTGATTGAATGAGTCACTAACGTGCGAACTGATCCAAACCATGATTCAGCACCTCTGCTGCCAATTCTCGAACCTTGAATAACGACAGACAGCTTCCAAATGAGGCCTTTCAGAGACGACTTGGGCTACGTTTGACAGACAGACTAGTTCAGGAATCAGTGGTGTACTGTGACACCAGCGCATCAGCTTCTTCCCTGTCTTTGAACCGGCCCGCCTGCACAAGGAATGCAAACGCGGTACTGCTTTTTGTGGAAGATTCAGAACGCGGTAACTGCACTCTGAAGCAGAATGTCATATGATCAGACCCAGGTTGCAGAAAAATCTTTCCAATTCTTTGCAAACTAATTTAATGGAATTGCATTAAATTTCACGAAGAGAGCAGATTTGTTCGAGCAATTTCGAAGGCAGGTTTTGCAGATGTGAAAGCAAACAAGAAAGTCCATGTAAAAGGCTGCACTTGAAGAACAAAGCAGTTTCGGCCCAGTTTCGAACTGGGGATCTTTCGCGTGTGAGGCGAATGTGATGACCGCTACACTACAGAAACAAGCCGCAGGCGGTCCCGCTGCGGCTCTGTGGCATCCAGCAGTGAATGTTGAAGACATTTTCCGTTTCACCTTTTATTTTCCAATAGCTCATTGTTGTCCAGGGTAATTGACATCTTGAGAAAGTTAACAAAAAAAAGGGACGTGAAATTGGTGACAAAATATAGACAAGGGTGTCGTCAATGTTTGGACTGTAGAGTGCGGTGGAATAGGCTGGGACAAGTATCCCGACAGCGTCACGGCTGCGAAATGATTTTATGGAAGGTTTGTGAACTGTTCATTTACGTGTTTTACCCATCTGGGGTGAGTTGGAAACTCGAGAGCATAGGTTTAAGGTGAGTGGTCTGAAATTGACAAAGGGCCTGAGGCACATTTCCCACACACAAGGGTGTGCGTTTATGGAATGAGCGACCAGAGGAAGTGAAGGAGGCTATTGCACTCAGAAAATTGCAATAATTGCACCAGAAACTGATAGGATGTGTTCAGAGGGATTGAGGCCAAATGCTGAGGAATGGGACGTGTTTAATTTTGACTGTGCGGTGAGCATGGATGAGATACACCGAAGTATCTGTTTCCACGCGGTGTACCCCAATAACGTTGTGTTGCTTACACCGGTTTTAAAGAATGACTTTTTAGCGGAGCTTGCCTACGCAGTCTGTGGCACAGTCAATTAGTCTGTTCGACTGCTCACGGGAAAGGTAGTATTGTGAAACACTGCAGAAACGAACGAATTCCTTTCTTTTGCTTTGACTGACCATACTTCGTGAAACTTTCCCAGATCCTCAGTTGAGGATTTTTGCTGCTGCAAGTTACCTCTGAACCCCTGTTAACTCGTTATGTATTGAGCGAATCGCAAACAGAAAGCATTTTACACGGAACACAAACAAAACTGGCATACCTAATGCATGTTGAGACACAGCGAAGCATGAATGCGAAATGTGAGACAGTCCGAGGGCAGGAGGCATAAAATAATCTCACAACTAACAACAGGGCAATTCCAAACTATTCTTTCAAACATACTGCAGCCTTAGTGCACCACCACTTCCCAGACAATGCTGAAAAGAGAGAAAGAAAGAATATAATAATTAGGGGCCATAAAAAAGTGAATTTCATCGATCACAGTCTCGATTAGATTACCTTTACCTTCCGATGTCTCTAGGATGGAAATGAAGGAAATCATACCGTGCAGCATAGTTTCATTCACTGTGTCTGTTCGAGATGCCACTTTCCTTGCCTTTTACCTTAACCGTGCAATTTACAGCAGAGATGTTCACACCTGGACATGAGCCACATGGATGTCAACTGAGTTGGAAACCTGTGTGGGAATCGACGAGAAGCGACTCAATAAATTTTGCTAAACTCCATGCTGCTTATTAGAAATGCAGTTTCTGTTCACGTCAATCGAAAAGGCACTTTCTGAACACAGTAACAGAAGTTACTGCTCACCCCACCCCCACTCCGGGAGAGGTGCTAACTGCCCTTGAGTGCTTTTTGTTCTCGATGTGAAGAGCTCTCACGCATGAGTCACCTTCACCTCTCTTGTTGCTGAGTGACTCACAAAGAAGGAATTTCACCAGAGCTGCAACTGCCTCACTTTCCCACTCGCTCTCCCCGTTTACATTTTCCTGCTCGTCAGTGATTTAAAGAAAACCAAAAGGATGCGATGTCATTCTGTAGCCTCTCTGTCGATTCCTCCGTTTCAGTTCCAACACGGCTTAGATCTCGGGACGCACCTTAATACTAGCGACGTTATGAAAGCACATGTCCAAATGTTCCTCTGAGAGTGTAATTTCTTTCATTGCTGTTGCTGATTGAATGAGTCACTAACGTGCGAACTGATCCAAACCATGATTCAGCACCTCTGCTGCCAATTCTCGAACCTTGAATAACGACAGACAGCTTCCAAATGAGGCCTTTCAGAGACGACTTGGGCTACGTTTGACAGACAGACTAGTTCAGGAATCAGTGGTGTACTGTGACACCAGCGCATCAGCTTCTTCCCTGTCTTTGAATCGGCCCGCCTGCACAAGGAATGCAAACGCGGTACTGCTTTTTGTGGAAGATTCAGAACGCGGTAACTGCACTCTGAAGCAGAATGTCATATGATCAGACCCAGGTTGCAGAAAAATCTTTCCAATTCTTTGCAAACTAATTTAATGGAACTGCATTAAATTTCACGAAGAGAGCAGATTTGTTCGAGCAATTTCGAAGGCAGGTTTTGCAGATGTGAAAGCAAACAAGAAAGTCCATGTAAAAGGCTGCACTTGAAGAACAAAGCAGTTTCGGCCCAGTTTCGAACTGGGGACTTTTCGCGTATGAGGCGAATGTGATGACCGCTACACTACAGAAACAAACCGCAGGCGGTCGCGCTGCGGCTCTGTGGCATCCAGCAGTGAATGTTGAAGACATTTTCCGTTTCACCTTTCTTTTTCCAATAGCTCATTGTTGTCCAGGGTAATTGACATCTTGAGAAAGTTAACAAAAAAAGAGTGACGTGAAATTGGTGACAAAATATAGAAAAGGATGTCGTCAATGTTTGGACTGTAGAGTGCGGTGGAATAGGCTGGGACAATTATCCCGACAGCGTCACGGCTGCGAAATGATTTTATGGAAGGGTTGTGAACTGAGCATTTACGTGTTTTACCCAGGCTGGGGTGAGTTGGAAACTCGAGAGCATAGGTTTAAGGTGAGTGATCTGAAATTGACAAAGGGCCTGAGGCACATTTCCCACACACAAGTGTGTGCGTGTATGGAATGAGCTACCAGAGGAAGTGAAGGAGGCTATTGCACTCAGAAAATTGCAATAATTGCACCAGAAACTGATAGGATGTGTTCAGAGGGATTGAGGCCAAATGCTGAGGAATGGGACGTGTTTAATTTTGACTGTTCGGTGAGCATGGATGAGTTACACCGAAGAATCTGTTGCCACGCGGTGTACCCCAATAACGTTGTGTTGCTTACACCGGTTTTAAAGAATGACTTTTTAGCGGAGCTTGCCTACGCAGTCTGTGGCACAGTCAATTAGTCTGTTCGACTGCTCACGGGAAAGGTAGTATTGTGAAACACTGCAGAAACGAACGAATTCCTTTCTTTTGCTTTGACTGACCATACTTCGTGAAACTTTCCCAGATCCTCAGTTGAAAATTTTTGCTGCTGCAAGTTACCTCTGAACCCCTGTTAACTCGTTATGTATTGAGCGAATCGCAAACAGAAAGCATTTAACACGGAACCCAAACAAAACTGGCATACCTAATGCATGTTGAGACACAGCGAAGCATGAATGCGAAATGTGAGACAGTCCGAGGGCAGGAGGCATAAAATAATCTCACAACTAACAACAGGGCAATTCCAAACTATTCTTTCAAACATACTGCAGCCTTAGTGCACCACCACTTCCCAGACAATGCTGAAAAGAGAGAAAGAAAGAATATAATAATTAGGGGCCATAAAAAGTGAATTTCATCAATCACAGTCTCAATGAGATTACCTTTACCTTCCGATGTCTCGAGGATGGAAATGAAGGAAATCATACCGTGCAGCACAGTTTCAGTCACTGTGTCTGTTCGAGATGCCACTTTCCTTGCCTTTTACCTTAACCGTGCAATTTACAGCAGAGATGTTCACACCTGGACATGAGCCACATGGATGTCAACTGAGTTGGAAACCTGTGTGGGAATCGACGAGAAGCGACTCAATAAATTTTGCTAAACTCCATGCTGCTTATTAGAAATGCAGTTTCTGTTCACGTCAATCGAAAAGGCACTTTCTGAACACAGTAACAGAAGTTACTGCTCACCCCACCCCCACTCCGGGAGAGGTGCTAACTGCCCTTGAGTGCTTTTTGTTCTCGATGTGAAGAGCTCTCACGCCTGAGTCACCTTCACCTCTCTTGTTGCTGAGTGACTCACAAAGAAGGAATTTCACTTCACCAGAGCTGCAACTGCCTCACTTTCCCACTCGCTCTCCCCGTTTACATTTTCCTGCTCGTCAGTGATTTAAAGAAAACCGAAAGGATGCGATGTCATTCTGTAGCCTCTCTGTCGATTCCTCCGTTTCAGTTTCAACACGGCTTAGATCTCGGGACGCACCTTAATACTAGCGACGTTATGAAAGCACATGTCCAAATGTTCCTCTGAGAGTGTAATTTCTTTCATTGCTGTTGCTGATTGAATGAGTCACTAACGTGCGAACTGATCCAAACCATGATTCAGCACCTCTGCTGCCAATTCTCGAACCTTGAATAACGACAGACAGCTTCCAAATGAGGCCTTTCAGAGACGACTTGGGCTACGTTTGACAGACAGACTAGTTCAGGAATCAGTGGTGTACTCTGACACCAGCGCATCAGCTTCTTCCCTGTCTTTGAACTGGCCCGCCTGCACAAGGAATGCAAACGCGGTACTGCTTTTTGTGGAAGATTCAGAACGCGGTAACTGCACTCTGAAGCAGAATGTCATATGATCAGACCCAGGTTGCAGAAAAATCTTTCCAATTCTTTGCAAACTAATTTAATGGAATTGCATTAAATTTCACGAAGAGAGCAGATTTGTTCGAGCAATTTCGAAGGCAGGTTTTGCAGATGTGAAAGCAAACAAGAAAGTCCATGTAAAAGGCTGCACTTGAAGAACAAAACAGTTGCGGCCCACTTTCGAACTGGGGACCTTTCGCAGGTAAGGCGAATGTGATGACCGCTCCACAACAGAAACAAGCCGCAGGCGGTCCCGCTGCGGCTCTGTGGCATCCAGCAGTGAATGTTGAAGACATTTTCCGTTTCACCTTTCATTTTCCAATAGCTCATTGTTGTCCAGGGTAATTGACATCTTGAGAAAGTTAACAAAAAAAAGGGACGTGAAATTGGTGACAAAATATAGACAAGGAAGTCGTCAATGTTTGGACTGTAGAGTGCGGTGGAATAGGCTGGGACAATTATCCCGACAGCGTCACGGCTGCGAAATGATTTTATGGAAGGGTTGTGAACTGAGCATTTACGTGTTTTACCCAAGCTGGGGTGAGTTGGAAACTCGAGAGCATAGGTTTAAGGTGAGTGGTCTGAAATTGACAAAGGGCCTGAGGCACATTTCCCACACACAAGGGTGTGCGTGTATGGAATGAGCTACCAGAGAAAGTGAAGGAGGCAATTGCACTCAGAAAATTGCAATAATTGCACCAGAAACTGATAGGATGTGTTCAGAGGGATTGAGGCCAAATGCTGAGGAATGGGACGTGTTTACTTTTGACTGTTCGGTGAGCATGGATGAGATACACCGAAGTATGTGTTTCCACGCGGTGTACCCCAATAACGTTGTGTTGCTTACACCGGTTTTAAAGAATGACTTTTTAGCGGAGCTTGCCTACGCAGTCTGTGGCACAGTCAATTAGTCTGTTCGACTGCTCACGGGAAAGGTAGTATTGTGAAACACTGCAGAAACGAACGAATTCCTTTCTTTTGCTTTGACTGAACATACTTCGTGAAACTTTCCCAGATCCTCAGTTGAGGATTTTTGCTGCTGCAAGTTACCTCTGAACCCCTGTTAACTCGTTATGTATTGAGCGAATCGCAAACAGAAAGCATTTAACACGGAACACAAACAAAACTGGCATACCTAATGCATGTTGAGACACAGCGAAGCATGAATGCTAAATGTGAGACAGTCCGAGGGCATGAGGCATATAATAATCTCAAAACTAACAACAGGGCAATTCCAAACTATTCTTTCAAACATACTGCAGCCTTAGTGCACCACCACTTCCCAGACAATGCTGAAAAGAGAGAAAGAAAGAATATAATAATTAGGGGCCATAAAAAGTGAATTTCATCAATCACAGTCTCAATTAGATTACCTTTACCTTCCGATGTCTCTAGGATGGAAATGAAGGAAATCATACCGTGCAGCACAGTTTCAGTCACTGTGTCTGTTCGAGATGCCACTTTCCTTGCCTTTTACCTTAACCGTGCAATTTACAGCAGAGATGTTCACACCTGGACATGAGCCACATGGATGTCAACTGAGTTGGAAACCTGTGTGGGAATCGACGAGAAGCGACTCCATAAATTTTGCTAAACTCCATGCTGCTTATTAGAAATGCAGTTTCTGTTCACGTCAATCGAAAAGGCACTTTCTGAACACAGTAACAGAAGTTACTGCTCACCCCACCCCCACTCCGGGAGAGGTGCTAACTGCCCTTGAGTGCTTTTTGTTCTCGATGTGAAGAGCTCTCACGCATGAGTCACCTTCACCTCTCTTGTTGCTGAGTGACTCACAAAGAAGGAATTTCACTTCACCAGAGCTGCAACTGCCTCACTTTCCCACTCGCTCTCCCCGTTTACATTTTCCTGCTCGTCAGTGATTTAAAGAAAACCAAAAGGATGCGATGTCATTCTGTAGCCTCTCTGTCGATTCCTCCGTTTCAGTTCCAACACGGCTTAGATCTCGGGACGCACCTTAATACTAGCGACGTTATGAAAGCACATGTCCAAATGTTCCTCTGAGAGTGTAATTTCTTTCATTGCTGTTGCTGATTGAATGAGTCACTAACGTGCGAACTGATCCAAACCATGATTCAGCACCTCTGCTGCCAATTCTCGAACCTTGAATAACGACAGACAGCTTCCAAATGAGGCCTTTCAGAGACGACTTGGGCTACGTTTGACAGACAGACGAGTTCAGGAATCAGTGGTGTACTCTGACACCAGCGCATCAGCTTCTTCCCTGTCTTTGAATCGGCCCGCCTGCACAAGGAATGCAAACGCGGTACTGCTTTTTGTGGAAGATTCAGAACGCGGTAACTGCACTCTGAAGCAGAATGTCATATGATCAGACCCAGGTTGCAGAAAAATCTTTCCAATTCTTTGCAAACTAATTTAATGGAACTGCATTAAATTTCACGAAGAGAGCAGATTTGTTCGAGCAATTTCGAAGGCAGGTTTTGCAGATGTGAAAGCAAACAAGAAAGTCCATGTAAAAGGGTGCACTTGAAGAACAAAGCAGTTACTACCCAGTTTAGAACTGGGGACTTTTCGCGTATGAGGCGAATGTGATGACCGCTACACTACAGAAACAAACCGCAGGTGTTCGCGCTGCGGCTCTGTGGCATCCAGCAGTGAATGTTGAAGACATTTTCCGTTTCACCTTTCTTTTTCCAATAGCTCATTGTTGTCCAGGGTAATTGACATCTTGAGAAAGTTAACAAAAAAAGAGGGACGTGAAATTGGTGACAAAATATAGAAAAGGATGTCGTCAATGTTTGGACTGTAGAGTGCGGTGGAATAGGCTGGGACAATTATCCCGACAGCGTCACGGCTGCGAAATGATTTTATGGAAGGGTTGTGAACGGAGCATTTACGTGTTTTACTCAGGCTGGGGTGAGTTGGAAACTCGAGAGCATAGGTTTAAGGTGAGTGATCTGAAATTGACAAAGGGCCTGAGGCACATTTCCCACACACAAGTGTGTGCGTGTATGGAATGAGCTACCAGAGGAAGTGAAGGAGGCTATTGCACTCAGAAAATTGCAATAATTGCACCAGAAACTGATAGGATGTGTTCAGAGGGATTGAGGCCAAATGCTGAGGAATGGGACGTGTTTAATTTTGACTGTTCGGTGAGCATGGATGAGTTACACCGAAGAATCTGTTGCCACGCGGTGTACCCCAATAACGTTGTGTTGCTTACACCGGTTTTAAAGAATTACTTTTTAGCAGAGCTTGCCTACGCAGTCTGTGGCACAGTCAATTAGTCTGTTCGACTGCTCACGGGAAAGGTAGTATTGTGAAACACTGCAGAAACGAACGAATTCCTTTCTTTTGCTTTGACTGAACATACTTCGTGAAACTTTCCCAGATCCTCAGTTGAGGATTTTTGCTGCTGCAAGTTACCTCTGAACCCCTGTTAACTCGTTATGTATTGAGCGAATCGCAAACAGAAAGCATTTAACACGGAACCCAAACAAAACTGGCATACCTAATGCATGTTGAGACACAGCGAAGCATGAATGCTAAATGTGAGACAGTCCGAGGGCATGAGGCATATAATAATCTCACAACTAACAACAGGGCAATTCCAAACTATTCTTTCAAACATACTGCAGCCTTAGTGCACCACCACTTCCCAGACAATGCTGAAAAGAGAGAAAGAAAGAATATAATAATTAGGGGCCATAAAAAGTGAATTTCATCAATCACAGTCTCAATTAGATTACCTTTACCTTCCGATGTCTCTAGGATGGAAATGAAGGAAATCATACCGTGCAGCACAGTTTCAGTCACTGTGTCTGTTCGAGATGCCACTTTCCTTGCCTTTTACCTTAACCGTGCAATTTACAGCAGAGATGTTCACACCTGGACATGAGCCACATGGATGTCAACTGAGTTGGAAACCTGTGTGGGAATCGACGAGAAGCGACTCCATAAATTTTGCTAAACTCCATGCTGCTTATTAGAAATGCAGTTTCTGTTCACGTCAATCGAAAAGGCACTTTCTGAACACAGTAACAGAAGTTACTGCTCACCCCACCCCCACTCCGGGAGAGGTGCTAACTGCCCTTGAGTGCTTTTTGTTCTCGATGTGAAGAGCTCTCACGCATGAGTCACCTTCACCTCTCTTGTTGCTGAGTGACTCACAAAGAAGGAATTTCACTTCACCAGAGCTGCAACTGCCTCACTTTCCCACTCGCTCTCCCCGTTTACATTTTCCTGCTCGTCAGTGATTTAAAGAAAACCAAAAGGATGCGATGTCATTCTGTAGCCTCTCTGTCGATTCCTCCGTTTCAGTTCCAACACGGCTTAGATCTCGGGACGCACCTTAATACTAGCGACGTTATGAAAGCACATGTCCAAATGTTCCTCTGAGAGTGTAATTTCTTTCATTGCTGTTGCTGATTGAATGAGTCACTAACGTGCGAACTGATCCAAACCATGATTCAGCACCTCTGCTGCCAATTCTCGAACCTTGAATAACGACAGACAGCTTCCAAATGAGGCCTTTCAGAGACGACTTGGGCTACGTTTGACAGACAGACGAGTTCAGGAATCAGTGGTGTACTCTGACACCAGCGCATCAGCTTCTTCCCTGTCTTTGAATCGGCCCGCCTGCACAAGGAATGCAAACGCGGTACTGCTTTTTGTGGAAGATTCAGAACGCGGTAACTGCACTCTGAAGCAGAATGTCATATGATCAGACCCAGGTTGCAGAAAAATCTTTCCAATTCTTTGCAAACTAATTTAATGGAACTGCATTAAATTTCACGAAGAGAGCAGATTTGTTCGAGCAATTTCGAAGGCAGGTTTTGCAGATGTGAAAGCAAACAAGAAAGTCCATGTAAAAGGGTGCACTTGAAGAACAAAGCAGTTACTACCCAGTTTAGAACTGGGGACTTTTCGCGTATGAGGCGAATGTGATGACCGCTACACTACAGAAACAAACCGCAGGTGTTCGCGCTGCGGCTCTGTGGCATCCAGCAGTGAATGTTGAAGACATTTTCCGTTTCACCTTTCTTTTTCCAATAGCTCATTGTTGTCCAGGGTAATTGACATCTTGAGAAAGTTAACAAAAAAAGAGGGACGTGAAATTGGTGACAAAATATAGAAAAGGATGTCGTCAATGTTTGGACTGTAGAGTGCGGTGGAATAGGCTGGGACAATTATCCCGACAGCGTCACGGCTGCGAAATGATTTTATGGAAGGGTTGTGAACGGAGCATTTACGTGTTTTACTCAGGCTGGGGTGAGTTGGAAACTCGAGAGCATAGGTTTAAGGTGAGTGGTCTGAAATTGACAAAGGGCCTGAGGCACATTTCCCACACACAAGTGTGTGCGTGTATGGAATGAGCTACCAGAGGAAGTGAAGGAGGCTATTGCACTCAGAAAATTGCAATAATTGCACCAGAAACTGATAGGATGTGTTCAGAGGGATTGAGGCCAAATGCTGAGGAATGGGACGTGTTTAATTTTGACTGTTCGGTGAGCATGGATGAGTTACACCGAAGAATCTGTTGCCACGCGGTGTACCCCAATAACGTTGTGTTGCTTACACCGGTTTTAAAGAATTACTTTTTAGCAGAGCTTGCCTACGCAGTCTGTGGCACAGTCAATTAGTCTGTTCGACTGCTCACGGGAAAGGTAGTATTGTGAAACACTGCAGAAACGAACGAATTCCTTTCTTTTGCTTTGACTGACCATACTTCGTGAAACTTTCCCAGATCCTCAGTTGAAAATTTTTGCTGCTGCAAGTTACCTCTGAACCCCTGTTAACTCGTTATGTATTGAGCGAATCGCAAACAGAAAGCATTTAACACGGAACCCAAACAAAACTGGCATACCTAATGCATGTTGAGACACAGCGAAGCATGAATGCGAAATGTGAGACAGTCCGAGGGCAGGAGGCATAAAATAATCTCACAACTAACAACAGGGCAATTCCAAACTATTCTTTCAAACATACTGCAGCCTTAGTGCACCACCACTTCCCAGACAATGCTGAAAAGAGAGAAAGAAAGAATATAATAATTAGGGGCCATAAAAAAGTGAATTTCATCAATCACAGTCTCAATTAGATTACCTTTACCTTCCGATGTCTCTAGGATGGAAATGAAGGAAATCATACCGTGCAGCACAGTTTCAGTCACTGTGTCTGTTCGAGATGCCACTTTCCTTGCCTTTTACCTTAACCGTGCAATTTACAGCAGAGATGTTCACACCTGGACATGAGCCACATGGATGTCAACTGAGTTGGAAACCTGTGTGGGAATCGACGAGAAGCGACTCAATAAATTTTGCTAAACTCCATGCTGCTTATTAGAAATGCAGTTTCTGTTCACGTCAATCGAAAAGGCACTTTCTGAACACAGTAACAGAAGTTACTGCTCACCCCACCCCCACTCAGGGAGAGGTGCTAACTGCCCTTGAGTGCTTTTTGTTCTCGATGTGAAGAGCTCTCACGCCTGAGTCACCTTCACCTCTCTTGTTGCTGAGTGACTCACAAAGAAGGAATTTCACTTCACCAGAGCTGCAACTGCCTCACTTTCCCACTCGCTCTCCCCGTTTACATTTTCCTGCTCGTCAGTGATTTAAAGAAAACCAAAAGGATGCGATGTCATTCTGTAGCCTCTCTGTCGATTCCTCCGTTTCAGTTCCAACACGGCTTAGATCTCGGGACGCACCTTAATACTAGCGACGTTATGAAAGCACATGTCCAAATGTTCCTCTGAGAGTGTAATTTCTTTCATTGCTGTTGCTGATTGAATGAGTCACTAACGTGCGAACTGATCCAAACCATGATTCAGCACCTCTGCTGCCAATTCTCGAACCTTGAATAACGACAGACAGCTTCCAAATGAGGCCTTTCAGAGACGACTTGGGCTACGTTTGACAGACAGACTAGTTCAGGAATCAGTGGTGTACTGTGACACCAGCGCATCAGCTTCTTCCCTGTCTTTGAACCGGCCCGCCTGCACAAGGAATGCAAACGCGGTACTGCTTTTTGTGGAAGATTCAGAACGCGGTAACTGCACTCTGAAGCAGAATGTCATATGATCAGACCCAGGTTGCAGAAAAATCTTTCCAATTCTTTGCAAACTAATTTAATGGAACTGCATTAAATTTCACGAAGAGAGCAGATTTGTTCGAGCAATTTCGAAGGCAGGTTTTGCAGATGTGAAAGCAAACAAGAAAGTCCATGTAAAAGGCTGCACTTGAAGAACAAAGCACTTTCTGCCCAGTTTCGAACTGGGGACTTTTCGCGTATGAGGCGAATGTGATGACCGCTACACTACAGAAACAAACCGCAGGCGGTCGCGCTGCGGCTCTGTGGCATCCAGCATTGAATGTTGAAGACATTTTCCGTTTCACCTTTCTTTTTCCAATAGCTCATTGTTGTCCAGGGTAATTGACATCTTGAGAAAGTTAACAAAAAAAGAGGGACGTGAAATTGGTGACAAAATATAGAAAAGGATGTCGTCAATGTTTGGACTGTAGAGTGCGGTGGAATAGGCTGGGACAATTATCCCGACAGCGTCACGGCTGCGAAATGATTTTATGGAAGGGTTGTGAACTGAGCATTTACGTGTTTTACCCAGGCTGGGGTGAGTTGGAAACTCGAGAGCATAGGTTTAAGGTGAGTGGTCTGAAATTGACAAAGGGCCTGAGGCACATTTCCCACACACAAGTGTGTGCGTGTATGGAATGAGCTACCAGAGGAAGTGAAGGAGGCTATTGCACTCAGAAAATTGCAATAATTGCACCAGAAACTGATAGGATGTGTTCAGAGGGATTGAGGCCAAATGCTGAGGAATGGGACGTGTTTAATTTTGACTGTTCGGTGAGCATGGATGAGTTACACCGAAGAATCTGTTGCCACGCGGTGTACCCCAATAACGTTGTGTTGCTTACACCGGTTTTAAAGAATGACTTTTTAGCGGAGCTTGCCTACGCAGTCTGTGGCACAGTCAATTAGTCTGTTCGACTGCTCACGGGAAAGGTAGTATTGTGAAACACTGCAGAAACGAACGATTTCCTTTCTTTTGCTTTGACTGACCATACTTCGTGAAACTTTCCCAGATCCTCAGTTGAAGATTTCTGCTGCTGCAAGTTACCTCTGAACCCCTGTTAACTCGTTATGTATTGTGCGAATCGCAAACAGAAAGCATTTAACACGGAACCCAAACAAAACTGGCATACCTAATGCATGTTGAGACACAGCGAAGCATGAATGCGAAATGTGAGACAGTCCGAGGGCAGGAGGCATAAAATAATCTCACAACTAACAACAGGGCAATTCCAAACTATTCTTTCAAACATACTGCAGCCTTAGTGCACCACCACTTCCCAGACAATGCTGAAAAGAGAGAAAGAAAGAATATAATAATTAGGGGCCATAAAAAGTGAATTTCATCAATCACAGTCTCAATGAGATTACCTTTACCTTCCGATGTCTCGAGGATGGAAATGAAGGAAATCATACCGTGCAGCACAGTTTCAGTCACTGTGTCTGTTCGAGATGCCACTTTCCTTGCCTTTTACCTTAACCGTGCAATTTACAGCAGAGATGTTCACACCTGGACATGAGCCACATGGATGTCAACTGAGTTGGAAACCTGTGTGGGAATCGACGAGAAGCGACTCAATAAATTTTGCTAAACTCCATGCTGCTTATTAGAAATGCAGTTTCTGTTCACGTCAATCGAAAAGGCACTTTCTGAACACAGTAACAGAAGTTACTGCTCACCCCACCCCCACTCAGGGAGAGGTGCTAACTGCCCTTGAGTGCTTTTTGTTCTCGATGTGAAGAGCTCTCACGCCTGAGTCACCTTCACCTCTCTTGTTGCTGAGTGACTCACAAAGAAGGAATTTCACTTCACCAGAGCTGCAACTGCCTCACTTTCCCACTCGCTCTCCCCGTTTACATTTTCCTGCTCGTCAGTGATTTAAAGAAAACCAAAAGGATGCGATGTCATTCTGTAGCCTCTCTGTCGATTTCTCCGTTTCAGTTCCAACACGGCTTAGATCTCGGGACGCACCTTAATACTAGCGACGTTATGAAAGCACATGTCCAAATGTTCCTCTGAGAGTGTAATTTCTTTCATTGCTGTTGCTGATTGAATGAGTCACTAACGTGCGAACTGATCCAAACCATGATTCAGCACCTCTGCTGCCAATTCTCGAACCTTGAATAACGACAGACAGCTTCCAAATGAGGCCTTTCAGAGACGACTTGGGCTACGTTTGACAGACAGACTAGTTCAGGAATCAGTGGTGTACTCTGACACCAGCGCATCAGCTTCTTCCCTGTCTTTGAATCGGCCCGCCTGCACAAGGAATGCAAACGCGGTACTGCTTTTTGTGGAAGATTCAGAACGCGGTAACTGCACTCTGAAGCAGAATGTCATATGATCAGACCCAGGTTGGAGAAAAATCTTTCCAATTCTTTGCAAACTAATTTAATGGAATTGCATTAAATTTCACGAAGAGAGCAGATTTGTTCGAGCAATTTCGAAGGCAGGTTTTGCAGATGTGAAAGCAAACAAGAAAGTCCATGTAAAAGGCCGCACTTGAAGAACAAAGCAGTTTCTGCCCAGTTTCGAACTGGGGACTTTTCGCGTATGAGGCGAATGTGATGACCGATACACTACAGAAACAAGCCGCAGGCGGTCCCGCTGCGGCTCTGTGGCATCCAGCAGTGAATGTTGAAGACATTTTCCGTTTCACCTTTCTTTTTCCAATAGCTCATTGTTGTCCAGGGTAATTGACATCTTGAGAAAGTTAACAAAAAAAAGGGACGTTAAATTGGTGACAAAATATAGACAAGGATGTCGTCAATGTTTGGACTGTAGAGTGCGGTGGAATAGTCTGGGACAATTATCCCGACAGCGTCACGGCTGCGAAATGATTTTATGGAAGGGTTGTGAACTGAGCATTTACGTGTTTTACCCAAGCTGGGGTGAGTTGGAAACTCGAGAGCATAGGTTTAAGGTGAGTGGTCTAAAATTGACAAAGGGCCTGAGGCACATTTCCCACACACAAGGGTGTGCGTGTATGGAATGAGCTACCAGAGGAAGTGAAGGAGGCTATTGCACTCAGAAAATTGCAATAATTGCACCAGAAACTGATAGGATGTGTTCAGAGGGATTGAGGCCAAATGCTGAGGAATGGGACGTGTTTAATTTTGACTGTGCGGTGAGCATGGATGAGATACACCGAAGTATCTGTTTCCACGCGGTGTACCCCAATAACGTTGTGTTGCTTACACCGGTTTTAAAGAATGACTTTTTAGCGGAGCTTGCCTACGCAGTCTGTGGCACAGTCAATTAGTCTGTTCGACTGCTCACGGGAAAGGTAGTATTGTGAAACACTGCAGAAACGAACGATTTCCTTTCTTTTGCTTTGACTGACCATACTTCGTGAAACTTTCCCAGATCCTCAGTTGAAGATTTCTGCTGCTGCAAGTTATCTCTGAACCCCTGTTAACTCGTTATGTATTGAGCGAATCGCAAACAGAAAGCATTTAACACGGAACACAAACAAAACTGGCATACCTAATGCATGTTGAGACACAGCGAAGCATGAATGCTAAATGTGAGACAGTCCGAGGGCAGGAGGCATAAAATAATCTCACAACTAACAACAGGGCAATTCCAAACTATTCTTTCAAACATACTGCAGCCTTAGTGCACCACCACTTCCCAGACAATGCTGAAAAGAGAGAAAGAAAGAATATAATAATTAGGGGCCATAAAAAAGTGAATTTCATCGATCACAGTCTCAATTAGATTACCTTTACCTTCCGATGTCTCTAGGATGGAAATGAAGGAAATCATACCGTGCAGCACAGTTTCAGTCACTGTGTCTGTTCGAGATGCCACTTTCCTTGCCTTTTACCTTAACCGTGCAATTTACAGCAGAGATGTTCACACCTGGACATGAGCCACATGGATGTCAACTGAGTTGGAAACCTGTGTGGGAATCGACGAGAAGCGACTCAATAAATTTTGCTAAACTCCATGCTGCTTATTAGAAATGCAGTTTCTGTTCACGTCAATCGAAAAGGCACTTTCTGAACACAGTAACAGAAGTTACTGCTCACCCCACCCCCACTCCGGGAGAGGTGCTAACTGCCCTTGAGTGCTTTTTGTTCTCGATGTGAAGAGCTCTCACGCATGAGTCACCTTCACCTCTCTTGTTGCTGAGTGACTCACAAAGAAGGAATTTCACCAGAGCTGCAACTGCCTCACTTTCCCACTCGCTCTCCCCGTTTACATTTTCCTGCTCGTCAGTGATTTAAAGAAAACCAAAAGGATGCGATGTCATTCTGTAGCCTCTCTGTCGATTCCTCCGTTTCAGTTCCAACACGGCTTAGATCTCGGGACGCACCTTAATACTAGCGACGTTATGAAAGCACATGTCCAAATGTTCCTCTGAGAGTGTAATTTCTTTCATTGCTGTTGCTGATTGAATGAGTCACTAACGTGCGAACTGATCCAAACCATGATTCAGCACCTCTGCTGCCAATTCTCGAACCTTGAATAACGACAGACAGCTTCCAAATGAGGCCTTTCAGAGACGACTTGGGCTACGTTTGACAGACAGACTAGTTCAGGAATCAGTGGTGTACTGTGACACCAGCGCATCAGCTTCTTCCCTGTCTTTGAATCGGCCCGCCTGCACAAGGAATGCAAACGCGGTACTGCTTTTTGTGGAAGATTCAGAACGCGGTAACTGCACTCTGAAGCAGAATGTCATATGATCAGACCCAGGTTGGAGAAAAATCTTTCCAATTCTTTGCAAACTAATTTAATGGAATTGCATTAAATTTCACGAAGAGAGCAGATTTGTTCGAGCAATTTCGAAGGCAGGTTTTGCAGATGTGAAAGCAAACAAGAAAGTCCATGTAAAAGGCTGCACTTGAAGAACAAAGCAGTTTCGGCCCAGTTTCGAACTGGGGATCTTTCGCGTGTGAGGCGAATGTGATGACCGCTACACTACAGAAACAAGCCGCAGGCGGTCCCGCTGCGGCTCTGTGGCATCCAGCAGTGAATGTTGAAGACATTTTCCGTTTCACCTTTCTTTTTCCAATAGCTCATTGTTGTCCAGGGTAATTGACATCTTGAGAAAGTTAACAAAAAAAAGGGACGTGAAATTGGTGACAAAATATAGACAAGGATGTCGTCAATGTTTGGACTGTAGAGTGCGGTGGAATAGGCTGGGACAATTATCCCGACAGCGTCACGGCTGCGAAATGATTTTATGGAAGGGTTGTAAACTGAGCATTTACGTGTTTTACCCAAGCTGGGGTGAGTTGGAAACTCGAGAGCATAGGTTTAAGGTGAGTGGTCTGAAATTGACAAAGGGCCTGAGGCACATTTCCCACACACAAGTGTGTGCGTGTATGGAATGAGCTACCAGAGGAAGTGAAGGAGGCTATTGCACTCAGAAAATTGCAATAATTGCACCAGAAACTGATAGGATGTGTTCAGAGGGATTGAGGCCAAATGCTGAGGAATGGGACGTGTTTAATTTTGACTGTGCGGTGAGCATGGATGAGATACACCGAAGTATCTGTTTCCACGCGGTGTACCCCAATAACGTTGTGTTGCTTACACCGGTTTTAAAGAATGACTTTTTAGCGGAGCTTGCCTACGCAGTCTGTGGCACAGTCAATTAGTCTGTTCGACTGCTCACGGGAAAGGTAGTATTGTGAAACACTGCAGAAACGAACGATTTCCTTTCTTTTGCTTTGACTGACCATACTTCGTGAAACTTTCCCAGATCCTCAGTTGAGGATTTTTGCTGCTGCAAGTTACCTCTGAACCCCTGTTAACTCGTTATGTATTGAGCGAATCGCAAACAGAAAGCATTTAACACGGAACCCAAACAAAACTGGCATACCTAATGCATGTTGAGACACAGCGAAGCATGAATGCTAAATGTGAGACAGTCCGAGGGCAGGAGGCATAAAATAATCTCACAACTAACAACAGGGCAATTCCAAACTATTCTTTCAAACATACTGCAGCCTTAGTGCACCACCACTTCCCAGACAATGCTGAAAAGAGAGAAAGAAAGAATATAATAATTAGGGGCCATAAAAAAGTGAATTTCATCAATCACAGTCTCAATTAGATTACCTTTACCTTCCGATGTCTCGAGGATGGAAATGAAGGAAATCATACCGTGCAGCACAGTTTCAGTCACTGTGTCTGTTCGAGATGCCACTTTCCTTGCCTTTTACCTTAACCGTGCAATTTACAGCAGAGATGTTCACACCTGGACATGAGCCACATGGATGTCAACTGAGTTGGAAACCTGTGTGGGAATCGACGAGAAGCGACTCAATAAATTTTGCTAAACTCCATGCTGCTTATTAGAAATGCAGTTTCTGTTCACGTCAATCGAAAAGGCACTTTCTGAACACAGTAACAGAAGTTACTGCTCACCCCACCCCCACTCCGGGAGAGGTGCTAACTGCCCTTGAGTGCTTTTTGTTCTCGATGTGAAGAGCTCTCACGCATGAGTCACCTTCACCTCTCTTGTTGCTGAGTGACTCACAAAGAAGGAATTTCACTTCACCAGAGCTGCAACTGCCTCACTTTCCCACTCGCTCTCCACGTTTACATTTTCCTGCTCGTCAGTGATTTAAAGAAAACCAAAAGGATGCGATGTCATTCTGTAGCCTCTCTGTCGATTCCTCCGTTTCAGTTCCAACACGGCTTAGATCTCGGGACGCACCTTAATACTAGCGACGTTATGAAAGCACATGTCCAAATGTTCCTCTGAGAGTGTAATTTCTTTCATTGCTGTTGCTGATTGAATGAGTCACTAACGTGCGAACTGATCCAAACCATGATTCAGCACCTCTGCTGCCAATTCTCGAACCTTGAATAACGACAGACAGCTTCCAAATGAGGCCTTTCAGAGACGACTTGGGCTACGTTTGACAGACAGACTAGTTCAGGAATCAGTGGTGTACTCTGACACCAGCGCATCAGCTTCTTCCCTGACTTTGAACCGGCCCGCCTGCACAAGGAATGCAAACGCGGTACTGCTTTTTGTGGAAGATTCAGAACGCGGTAACTGCACTCTGAAGCAGAATGTCATATGATCAGACCCAGGTTGCAGAAAAATCTTTCCAATTCTTTGCAAACTAATTTAATGGAATTGCATTAAATTTCACGAAGAGAGCAGATTTGTTCGAGCAATTTCGAAGGCAGGTTTTGCAGATGTGAAAGCAAACAAGAAAGTCCATGTAAAAGGCTGCACTTGAAGAACAAAACAGTTTCGGCCCACTTTCGAACTGGGGACCTTTCGCAGGTAAGGCGAATGTGATGACCGCTACACAACAGAAACAAGCCGCAGGCGGTCCCGCTGCGGCTCTGTGGCATCCAGCAGTGAATGTTGAAGACATTTTCCGTTTCACCTTTCATTTTCCAATAGCTCATTGTTGTCCAGGGTAATTGACATCTTGAGAAAGTTAACAAAAAAAAGGGACGTGAAATTGGTGGAAAAATATAGACAAGGGTGTCGTCAATGTTTGGACTGTAGAGTGCGGTGGAATAGGCTGGGACAAGTATCCCGACAGCGTCACGGCTGCGAAATGATTTTATGGAAGGGTTGTGAACTGTTCATTTACGTGTTTTACCCATCTGGGGTGAGTTGGAAACTCGAGAGCATAGGTTTAAGGTGAGTGATCTGAAATTGACAAAGGGCCTGAGGCACATTTCCCACACACAAGTGTGTGCGTTTATGAAATGAGCGACCAGAGGAAGTGAAGGAGGCTATTGCACTCAGAAAATTGCAATAATTGCACCAGAAACTGATAGGATGTGTTCAGAGGGATTGAGGCCAAATGCTGAGGAATGGGACGTGTTTAATTTTGACTGTGCGGTGAGCATGGATGAGATACACCGAAGTATCTGTTGCCACGCGGTGTACCCCAATAACGTTGTGTTGCTTACACCGGTTTTAAAGATTGACTTTTTAGCGGAGCTTGCCTACGCAGTCTGTGGCACAGTCAATTAGTCTGTTCGACTGCTCACGGGAAAGGTAGTATTGTGAAACACTGCAGAAACGAACGAATTCCTTTCTTTTGCTTTGACTGACCATACTTCGTGAAACTTTCCCAGATCCTCAGTTGAGGATTTTTGCTGCTGCAAGTTACCTCTGAACCCCTGTTAACTCGTTATGTATTGAGCGAATCGCAAACAGAAAGCATTTTACACGGAACACAAACAAAACTGGCATGCATGTTGAGACACAGCGAAGCATGAATGCTAAATGTGAGACAGTCCGAGGGCAGGAGGCATAAAATAATCTCACAACTAACAACAGGGCAATTCCAAACTATTCTTTCAAACATACTGCAGCCTTAGTGCACCACCACTTCCCAGACAATGCTGAAAAGAGAGAAAGAAAGAATATAATAATTAGGGGCCATAAAAAAGTGAATTTCATCAATCACAGTCTCAATTAGATTACCTTTACCTTCCGATGTCTCTAGGATGGAAATGAAGGAAATCATACCGTGCAGCACAGTTTCAGTCACTGTGTCTGTTCGAGATGCCACTTTCCTTGCCTTTTACCTTAACCGTGCAATTTACAGCAGAGATGTTCACACCTGGACATGAGCCACATGGATGTCAACTGAGTTGGAAACCTGTGTGGTAATCGACGAGAAGCGACTCAATAAATTTTGCTAAACTCCATGCTGCTTATTAGAAATGCAGTTTCTGTTCACGTCAATCGAAAAGGCACTTTCTGAACACAGTAACAGAAGTTACTGCTCACCCCACCCCCACTCAGGGAGAGGTGCTAACTGCCCTTGAGTGCTTTTTGTTCTCGATGTGAAGAGCTCTCACGCATGAGTCACCTTCACCTCTCTTGTTGCTGAGTGACTCACAAAGAAGGAATTTCACCAGAGCTGCAACTGCCTCACTTTCCCACTCGCTCTCCCCGTTTACATTTTCCTGCTCGTCAGTGATTTAAAGAAAACCAAAAGGATGCGATGTCATTCTGTAGCCTCTCTGTCGATTCCTCCTTTTCAGTTCCAACATGGCTTAGATCTCGGGACGCACCTTAATACTAGCGACGTTATGAAAGCACATGTCCAAATGTTCCTCTGAGAGTGTAATTTCTTTCATTGCTGTTGCTGATTGAATGAGTCACTAACGTGCGAACTGATCCAAACCATGATTCAGCACCTCTGCTGCCAATTCTCGAACCTTGAATAACGACAGACAGCTTCCAAATGAGGCCTTTCAGAGACGACTTGGGCTACGTTTGACAGACAGACTAGTTCAGGAATCAGTGGTGTACTGTGACACCAGCGCATCAGCTTCTTCCCTGTCTTTGAATCGGCCGGCCTGCACAAGGAATGCAAACGCGGTACTGCTTTTTGTGGAAGATTCAGAACGCGGTAACTGCACTCTGAAGCAGAATGTCATATGATCAGACCCAGGTTGCAGAAAAATCTTTCCAATTCTTTGCAAACTAATTTAATGGAATTGCATTAAATTTCACGAAGAGAGCAGATTTGTTCGAGCAATTTCGAAGGCAGGTTTTGCAGATGTGAAAGCAAACAAGAAAGTCCATGTAAAAGGCTGCACTTGAAGAACAAAGCACTTTCTGCCCAGTTTCGAACTGGGGACTTTTCGCGTATGAGGCGAATGTGATGACCGCTACACTACAGAAACAAACCGCAGGCGGTCGCGCTGCGGCTCTGTGGCATCCAGCAGTGAATGTTGAAGACATTTTCCGTTTCACCTTTCATTTTCCAATAGCTCATTGTTGTCCAGGGTAATTGACATCTTGAGAAAGTTAAAAAAAAAGAGGGACGTGAAATTGGTGACAAAATATAGAAAAGGATGTCGTCAATGTTTGGACTGTAGAGTGCGGTGGAATAGGCTGGGACAATTATCCCGACAGCGTCACGGCTGCGAAATGATTTTATGGAAGGGTTGTGAACTGAGCATTTACGTGTTTTACCCAGGCTGGGGTGAGTTGGAAACTCGAGAGCATAGGTTTAAGGTGAGTGATCTGAAATTGACAAAGGGCCTGAGGCACATTTCCCACACACAAGTGTGTGCGTGTATGGAATGAGCTACCAGAGGAAGTGAAGGAGGCTATTGCACTCAGAAAATTGCAATAATTGCACCAGAAACTGATAGGATGTGTTCAGAGGGATTGAGGCCAAATGCTGAGGAATGGGACGTGTTTAATTTTGACTGTTCGGTGAGCATGGATGAGTTACACCGAAGTATCTGTTGCCACGCGGTGTACCCCAATAACGTTGTGTTGCTTACACCGGTTTTAAAGAATGACTTTTTAGCGGAGCTTGCCTACGCAGTCTGTGGCACAGTCAATTAGTCTGTTCGGCTGCTCACGGGAAAGGTAGTATTGTGAAACACTGCAGAAACGAACGAATTCCTTTCTTTTGCTTTGACTGACCATACTTCGTGAAACTTTCCCAGATCCTCAGTTGAAAATTTTTGCTGCTGCAAGTTACCTCTGAACCCCTGTTAACTCGTTATGTATTGAGCGAATCGCAAACAGAAAGCATTTAACACGGAACCCAAACAAAACTGGCATACCTAATGCATGTTGAGACACAGCGAAGCATGAATGCGAAATGTGAGACAGTCCGAGGGCAGGAGGCATAAAATAATCTCACAACTAACAACAGGGCAATTCCAAACTATTCTTTCAAACATACTGCAGCCTTAGTGCACCACCACTTCCCAGACAATGCTGAAAAGAGAGAAAGAAAGAATATAATAATTAGGGGCCATAAAAAGTGAATTTCATCAATCACAGTCTCAATTAGATTACCTTTACCTTCCGATGTCTCTAGGATGGAAATGAAGGAAATCACACCGTGCAGCACAGTTTCAGTCACTGTGTCTGTTCGAGATGCCACTTTCCTTGCCTTTTACCTTAACCGTGCAATTTACAGCAGAGATGTTCACACCTGGACATGAGCCACATGGATGTCAACTGAGTTGGAAACCTGTGTGGGAATCGACGAGAAGCGACTCAATAAATTTTGCTAAACTCCATGCTGCTTATTAGAAATGCAGTTTCTGTTCACGTCAATCGAAAAGGCACTTTCTGAACACAGTAACAGAAGTTACTGCTCACCCCACCCCCACTCCGGGAGAGGTGCTAACTGCCCTTGAGTGCTTTTTGTTCTCGATGTGAAGAGCTCTCACGCCTGAGTCACCTTCACCTCTCTTGTTGCTGAGTGACTCACAAAGAAGGAATTTCACTTCACCAGAGCTGCAACTGCCTCACTTTCCCACTCGCTCTCCCCGTTTACATTTTCCTGCTCGTCAGTGATTTAAAGAAAACCAAAAGGATGCGATGTCATTCTGTAGCCTCTCTGTCGATTCCTCCGTTTCAGTTCCAACACGGCTTAGATCTCGGGACGCACCTTAATACTAGCGACGTTATGAAAGCACATGTCCAAATGTTCCTCTGAGAGTGTAATTTCTTTCATTGCTGTTGCTGATTGAATGAGTCACTAACGTGCGAACTGATCCAAACCATGATTCAGCACCTCTGCTGCCAATTCTCGAACCTTGAATAACGACAGACAGCTTCCAAATGAGGCCTTTCAGAGACGACTTGGGCTACGTTTGACAGACAGACTAGTTCAGGAATCAGTGGTGTACTCTGACACCAGCGCATCAGCTTCTTCCCTGTCTTTGAACCGGCCCGCCTGCACAAGGAATGCAAACGCGGTACTGCTTTTTGTGGAAGATTCAGAACGCGGTAACTGCACTCTGAAGCAGAATGTCATATGATCAGACCCAGGTTGCAGAAAAATCTTTCCAATTCTTTGCAAACTAATTTAATGGAATTGCATTAAATTTCACGAAGAGAGCAGATTTGTTCGAGCAATTTCGAAGGCAGGTTTTGCAGATGTGAAAGCAAACAAGAAAGTCCATGTAAAAGGCTGCACTTGAAGAACAAAACAGTTTCGGCCCACTTTCGAACTGGGGACCTTTCGCAGGTAAGGCGAATGTGATGACCGCTACACAACAGAAACAAGCCGCAGGCGGTCCCGCTGCGGCTCTGTGGCATCCAGCAGTGAATGTTGAAGACATTTTCCGTTTCACCTTTCATTTTCCAATAGCTCATTGTTGTCCAGGGTAATTGACATCTTGAGAAAGTTAACAAAAAAAAGGGACGTGAAATTGGTGGAAAAATATAGACAAGGATGTCGTCAATGTTTGGACTGTAGAGTGCGGTGGAATAGGCTGGGACAAGTATCCCGACAGCGTCACGGCTGCGAAATGATTTTATGGAAGGGTTGTGAACTGAGCATTTACGTGTTTTACCCATCTGGGGTGAGTTGGAAACTCGAGAGCATAGGTTTAAGGTGAGTGATCTGAAATTGACAAAGGGCCTGAGGCACATTTCCCACACACAAGTGTGTGCGTTTATGGAATGAGCTACCAGAGGAAGTGAAGGAGGCTATTGCACTCAGAAAATTGCAATAATTGCACCAGAAACTGATAGGATGTGTTCAGAGGGATTGAGGCCAAATGCTGAGGAATGGGACGTGTTTAATTTTGACTGTGCGGTGAGCATGGATGAGATACACCGAAGTATCTGTTGCCACGCGGTGTACCCCAATAACGTTGTGTTGCTTACACCGGTTTTAAAGATTGACTTTTTAGCGGAGCTTGCCTACGCAGTCTGTGGCACAGTCAATTAGTCTGTTCGACTGCTCACGGGAAAGGTAGTATTGTGAAACACTGCAGAAACGAACGAATTCCTTTCTTTTGCTTTGACTGACCATACTTCGTGAAACTTTCCCAGATCCTCAGTTGAGGATTTTTGCTGCTGCAAGTTACCTCTGAACCCCTGTTAACTCGTTATGTATTGAGCGAATCGCAAACAGAAAGCATTTTACACGGAACACAAACAAAACTGGCATGCATGTTGAGACACAGCGAAGCATGAATGCTAAATGTGAGACAGTCCGAGGGCAGGAGGCATAAAATAATCTCACAACTAACAACAGGGCAATTCCAAACTATTCTTTCAAACATACTGCAGCCTTAGTGCACCACCACTTCCCAGACAATGCTGAAAAGAGAGAAAGAAAGAATATAATAATTAGGGGCCATAAAAAAGTGAATTTCATCAATCACAGTCTCAATTAGATTACCTTTACCTTCCGATGTCTCTAGGATGGAAATGAAGGAAATCATACCGTGCAGCACAGTTTCAGTCACTGTGTCTGTTCGAGATGCCACTTTCCTTGCCTTTTACCTTAACCGTGCAATTTACAGCAGAGATGTTCACACCTGGACATGAGCCACATGGATGTCAACTGAGTTGGAAACCTGTGTGGTAATCGACGAGAAGCGACTCAATAAATTTTGCTAAACTCCATGCTGCTTATTAGAAATGCAGTTTCTGTTCACGTCAATCGAAAAGGCACTTTCTGAACACAGTAACAGAAGTTACTGCTCACCCCACCCCCACTCAGGGAGAGGTGCTAACTGCCCTTGAGTGCTTTTTGTTCTCGATGTGAAGAGCTCTCACGCATGAGTCACCTTCACCTCTCTTGTTGCTGAGTGACTCACAAAGAAGGAATTTCACCAGAGCTGCAACTGCCTCACTTTCCCACTCGCTCTCCCCGTTTACATTTTCCTGCTCGTCAGTGATTTAAAGAAAACCAAAAGGATGCGATGTCATTCTGTAGCCTCTCTGTCGATTCCTCCGTTTCAGTTCCAACACGGCTTAGATCTCGGGACGCACCTTAATACTAGCGACGTTATGAAAGCACATGTCCAAATGTTCCTCTGAGAGTGTAATTTCTTTCATTGCTGTTGCTGATTGAATGAGTCACTAACGTGCGAACTGATCCAAACCATGATTCAGCACCTCTGCTGCCAATTCTCGAACCTTGAATAACGACAGACAGCTTCCAAATGAGGCCTTTCAGAGACGACTTGGGCTACGTTTGACAGACAGACTAGTTCAGGAATCAGTGGTGTACTGTGACACCAGCGCATCAGCTTCTTCCCTGTCTTTGAATCGGCCCGCCTGCACAAGGAATGCAAACGCGGTACTGCTTTTTGTGGAAGATTCAGAACGCGGTAACTGCACTCTGAAGCAGAATGTCATATGATCAGACCCAGGTTGCAGAAAAATCTTTCCAATTCTTTGCAAACTAATTTAATGGAATTGCATTAAATTTCACGAAGAGAGCAGATTTGTTCGAGCAATTTCGAAGGCAGGTTTTGCAGATGTGAAAGCAAACAAGAAAGTCCATGTAAAAGGCTGCACTTGAAGAACAAAGCACTTTCTGCCCAGTTTCGAACTGGGGACTTTTCGCGTATGAGGCGAATGTGATGACCGCTACACTACAGAAACAAACCGCAGGCGGTCGCGCTGCGGCTCTGTGGCATCCAGCAGTGAATGTTGAAGACATTTTCCGTTTCACCTTTCTTTTTCCAATAGCTCATTGTTGTCCAGGGTAATTGACATCTTGAGAAAGTTAACAAAAAAAGAGGGACGTGAAATTGGTGACAAAATATAGAAAAGGATGTCGTCAATGTTTGGACTGTAGAGTGCGGTGGAATAAGCTGGGACAATTATCCCGACAGCGTCACGGCTGCGAAATGATTTTATGGAAGGGTTGTGAACTGAGCATTTACGTGTTTTACCCAGGCTGGGGTGAGTTGGAAACTCGAGAGCATAGGTTTAAGGTGAGTGATCTGAAATTGACAAAGGGCCTGAGGCACATTTCCCACACACAAGTGTGTGCGTGTATGGAATGAGCTACCAGAGGAAGTGAAGGAGGCTATTGCACTCAGAAAATTGCAATAATTGCACCAGAAACTGATAGGATGTGTTCAGAGGGATTGAGGCCAAATGCTGAGGAATGGGACGTGTTTAATTTTGACTGTTCGGTGAGCATGGATGAGTTACACCGAAGTATCTGTTGCCACGCGGTGTACCCCAATAACGTTGTGTTGCTTACACCGGTTTTAAAGAATGACTTTTTAGCGGAGCTTGCCTACGCAGTCTGTGGCACAGTCAATTAGTCTGTTCGACTGCTCACGGGAAAGGTAGTATTGTGAAACACTGCAGAAACGAACGAATTCCTTTCTTTTGCTTTGACTGACCATACTTCGTGAAACTTTCCCAGATCCTCAGTTGAAAATTTTTGCTGCTGCAAGTTACCTCTGAACCCCTGTTAACTCGTTATGTATTGAGCGAATCGCAAACAGAAAGCATTTAACACGGAACCCAAACAAAACTGGCATACCTAATGCATGTTGAGACACAGCGAAGCATGAATGCGAAATGTGAGACAGTCCGAGGGCAGGAGGCATAAAATAATCTCACAACTAACAACAGGGCAATTCCAAACTATTCTTTCAAACATACTGCAGCCTTAGTGCACCACCACTTCCCAGACAATGCTGAAAAGAGAGAAAGAAAGAATATAATAATTAGGGGCCATAAAAAGTGAATTTCATCAATCACAGTCTCAATTAGATTACCTTTACCTTCCGATGTCTCTAGGATGGAAATGAAGGAAATCACACCGTGCAGCACAGTTTCAGTCACTGTGTCTGTTCGAGATGCCACTTTCCTTGCCTTTTACCTTAACCGTGCAATTTACAGCAGAGATGTTCACACCTGGACATGAGCCACATGGATGTCAACTGAGTTGGAAACCTGTGTGGGAATCGACGAGAAGCGACTCAATAAATTTTGCTAAACTCCATGCTGCTTATTAGAAATGCAGTTTCTGTTCACGTCAATCGAAAAGGCACTTTCTGAACACAGTAACAGAAGTTACTGCTCACCCCACCCCCACTCCGGGAGAGGTGCTAACTGCCCTTGAGTGCTTTTTGTTCTCGATGTGAAGAGCTCTCACGCCTGAGTCACCTTCACCTCTCTTGTTGCTGAGTGACTCACAAAGAAGGAATTTCACTTCACCAGAGCTGCAACTGCCTCACTTTCCCACTCGCTCTCCCCGTTTACATTTTCCTGCTCGTCAGTGATTTAAAGAAAACCAAAAGGATGCGATGTCATTCTGTAGCCTCTCTGTCGATTCCTCCGTTTCAGTTCCAACACGGCTTAGATCTCGGGACGCACCTTAATACTAGCGACGTTATGAAAGCACATGTCCAAATGTTCCTCTGAGAGTGTAATTTCTTTCATTGCTGTTGCTGATTGAATGAGTCACTAACGTGCGAACTGATCCAAACCATGATTCAGCACCTCTGCTGCCAATTCTCGAACCTTGAATAACGACAGACAGCTTCCAAATGAGGCCTTTCAGAGACGACTTGGGCTACGTTTGACAGACAGACTAGTTCAGGAATCAGTGGTGTACTGTGACACCAGCGCATCAGCTTCTTCCCTGTCTTTGAACCGGCCCGCCTGCACAAGGAATGCAAACGCGGTACTGCTTTTTGTGGAAGATTCAGAACGCGGTAACTGCACTCTGAAGCAGAATGTCATATGATCAGACCCAGGTTGCAGAAAAATCTTTCCAATTCTTTGCAAACTAATTTAATGGAATTGCATTAAATTTCACGAAGAGAGCAGATTTGTTCGAGCAATTTCGAAGGCAGGTTTTGCAGATGTGAAAGCAAACAAGAAAGTCCATGTAAAAGGCTGCACTTGAAGAACAAAGCAGTTTCGGCCCAGTTTCGAACTGGGGACTTTCGCGTATGAGGCGAATGTGATGACCGATACACTACAGAAACAAGCCGCAGGCGGTCCCGCTGCGGCTCTGTGGCATCCAGCAGTGAATGTTGAAGACATTTTCCGTTTCACCTTTTATTTTCCAATAGCTCATTGTTGTCCAGGGTAATTGACATCTTGAGAAAGTTAACAAAAAAAAGGGACGTGAAATTGGTGACAAAATATAGACAAGGATGTCGTCAATGTTTGGACTGTAGAGTGCGGTGGAATAGGCTGGGACAAGTATCCCGACAGCGTCACGGCTGCGAAATGATTTTATGGAAGGTTTGTGAACTGAGCATTTACGTGTTTTACCCATCTGGGGTGAGTTGGAAACTCGAGAGCATAGGTTTAAGGTGAGTGGTCTGAAATTGACAAAGGGCCTGAGGCACATTTCCCACACACAAGGGTGTGCGTGTATGGAATGAGCTACCAGAGGAAGTGAAGGAGGCTATTGCACTCAGAAAATTGCAATAATTGCACCAGAAACTGATAGGATGTGTTCAGAGGGATTGAGGCCAAATGCTGAGGAATGGGACGTGTTTAATTTTGACTGTGCGGTGAGCATGGATGAGATACACCGAAGTATCTGTTTCCACGCGGTGTACCCCAATAACGTTGTGTTGCTTACACCGGTTTTAAAGAATGACTTTTTAGCGGAGCTTGCCTACGCAGTCTGTGGCACAGTCAATTAGTCTGTTCGACTGCTCACGGGAAAGGTAGTATTGTGAAACACTGCAGAAACGAACGAATTCCTTTCTTTTGCTTTGACTGACCATACTTCGTGAAACTTTCCCAGATCCTCAGTTGAGGATTTTTGCTGCTGCAAGTTACCTCTGAACCCCTGTTAACTCGTTATGTATTGAGCGAATCGCAAACAGAAAGCATTTAACACGGAACACAAACAAAACTGGCATACCTAATGCATGTTGAGACACAGCGAAGCATGAATGCGAAATGTGAGACAGTCCGAGGGCAGGAGGCATAAAATAATCTCACAACTAACAACAGGGCAATTCCAAACTATTCTTTCAAACATACTGCAGCCTTAGTGCACCACCACTTCCCAGACAATGCTGAAAAGAGAGAAAGAAAGAATATAATAATTAGGGGCCATAAAAAAGTGAATTTCATCAATCACAGTCTCAATTAGATTACCTTTACCTTCCGATGTCTCTAGGATGGAAATGAAGGAAATCATACCGTGCAGCACAGTTTCAGTCACTGTGTCTGTTCGAGATGCCACTTTCCTTGCCTTTTACCTTAACCGTGCAATTTACAGCAGAGATGTTCACACCTGGACATGAGCCACATGGATGTCAACTGAGTTGGAAACCTGTGTGGGAATCGACGAGAAGCGACTCAATAAATTTTGCTAAACTCCATGCTGCTTATTAGAAATGCAGTTTCTGTTCACGTCAATCGAAAAGGCACTTTCTGAACACAGTAACAGAAGTTACTGCTCACCCCACCCCCACTCCGGGAGAGGTGCTAACTGCCCTTGAGTGCTTTTTGTTCTCGATGTGAAGAGCTCTCACGCATGAGTCACCTTCACCTCTCTTGTTGCTGAGTGACTCACAAAGAAGGAATTTCACTTCACCAGAGCTGCAACTGCCTCACTTTCCCACTCGCTCTCCCCGTTTACATTTTCCTGCTCGTCAGTGATTTAAAGAAAACCGAAAGGATGCGATGTCATTCTGTAGCCTCTCTGTCGATTCCTCCGTTTCAGTTTCAACACGGCTTAGATCTCGGGACGCACCTTAATACTAGCGACGTTATGAAAGCACATGTCCAAATGTTCCTCTGAGAGTGTAATTTCTTTCATTGCTGTTGCTGATTGAATGAGTCACTAACGTGCGAACTGATCCAAACCATGATTCAGCACCTCTGCTGCCAATTCTCGAACCTTGAATAACGACAGACAGCTTCCAAATGAGGCCTTTCAGAGACGACTTGGGCTACGTTTGACAGACAGACTAGTTCAGGAATCAGTGGTGTACTCTGACACCAGCGCATCAGCTTCTTCCCTGTCTTTGAACTGGCCCGCCTGCACAAGGAATGCAAACGCGGTACTGCTTTTTGTGGAAGATTCAGAACGCGGTAACTGCACTCTGAAGCAGAATGTCATATGATCAGACCCAGGTTGGAGAAAAATCTTTCCAATTCTTTGCAAACTAATTTAATGGAATTGCATTAAATTTCACGAAGAGAGCAGATTTGTTCGAGCAATTTCGAAGGCAGGTTTTGCAGATGTGAAAGCAAACAAGAAAGTCCATGTAAAAGGCTGCACTTGAAGAACAAAACAGTTTCGGCCCACTTTCGAACTGGGGACCTTTCGCAGGTAAGGCGAATGTGATGACCGCTACACAACAGAAACAAGCCGCAGGCGGTCCCGCTGCGGCTCTGTGGCATCCAGCAGTGAATGTTGAAGACATTTTCCGTTTCACCTTTCATTTTCCAATAGCTCATTGTTGTCCAGGGTAATTGACATCTTGAGAAAGTTAACAAAAAAAAGGGACGTGAAATTGGTGACAAAATATAGACAAGGAAGTCGTCAATGTTTGGACTGTAGAGTGCGGTGGAATAGGCTGGGACAATTATCCCGACAGCGTCACGGCTGCGAAATGATTTTATGGAAGGGTTGTAAACTGAGCATTTACGTGTTTTACCCAAGCTGGGGTGAGTTGGAAACTCGAGAGCATAGGTTTAAGGTGAGTGGTCTGAAATTGACAAAGGGCCTGAGGCACATTTCCCACACACAAGGGTGTGCGTGTATGGAATGAGCTACCAGAGAAAGTGAAGGAGGCAATTGCACTCAGAAAATTGCAATAATTGCACCAGAAACTGATAGGATGTGTTCAGAGGGATTGAGGCCAAATGCTGAGGAATGGGACGTGTTTACTTTTGACTGTTCGGTGAGCATGGATGAGATACACCGAAGTATGTGTTTCCACGCGGTGTACCCCAATAACGTTGTGTTGCTTACACCGGTTTTAAAGAATGACTTTTTAGCGGAGCTTGCCTACGCAGTCTGTGGCACAGTCAATTAGTCTGTTCGACTGCTCACGGGAAAGGTAGTATTGTGAAACACTGCAGAAACGAACGAATTCCTTTCTTTTGCTTTGACTGAACATACTTCGTGAAACTTTCCCAGATCCTCAGTTGAGGATTTTTGCTGCTGCAAGTTACCTCTGAACCCCTGTTAACTCGTTATGTATTGAGCGAATCGCAAACAGAAAGCATTTAACACGGAACCCAAACAAAACTGGCATACCTAATGCATGTTGAGACACAGCGAAGCATGAATGCTAAATGTGAGACAGTCCGAGGGCATGAGGCATATAATAATCTCAAAACTAACAACAGGGCAATTCCAAACTATTCTTTCAAACATACTGCAGCCTTAGTGCACCACCACTTCCCAGACAATGCTGAAAAGAGAGAAAGAAAGAATATAATAATTAGGGGCCATAAAAAGTGAATTTCATCAATCACAGTCTCAATTAGATTACCTTTACCTTCCGATGTCTCTAGGATGGAAATGAAGGAAATCATACCGTGCAGCACAGTTTCAGTCACTGTGTCTGTTCGAGATGCCACTTTCCTTGCCTTTTACCTTAACCGTGCAATTTACAGCAGAGATGTTCACACCTGGACATGAGCCACATGGATGTCAACTGAGTTGGAAACCTGTGTGGGAATCGACGAGAAGCGACTCCATAAATTTTGCTAAACTCCATGCTGCTTATTAGAAATGCAGTTTCTGTTCACGTCAATCGAAAAGGCACTTTCTGAACACAGTAACAGAAGTTACTGCTCACCCCACCCCCACTCCGGGAGAGGTGCTAACTGCCCTTGAGTGCTTTTTGTTCTCGATGTGAAGAGCTCTCACGCATGAGTCACCTTCACCTCTCTTGTTGCTGAGTGACTCACAAAGAAGGAATTTCACTTCACCAGAGCTGCAACTGCCTCACTTTCCCACTCGCTCTCCCCGTTTACATTTTCCTGCTCGTCAGTGATTTAAAGAAAACCAAAAGGATGCGATGTCATTCTGTAGCCTCTCTGTCGATTCCTCCGTTTCAGTTCCAACACGGCTTAGATCTCGGGACGCACCTTAATACTAGCGACGTTATGAAAGCACATGTCCAAATGTTCCTCTGAGAGTGTAATTTCTTTCATTGCTGTTGCTGATTGAATGAGTCACTAACGTGCGAACTGATCCAAACCATGATTCAGCACCTCTGCTGCCAATTCTCGAACCTTGAATAACGACAGACAGCTTCCAAATGAGGCCTTTCAGAGACGACTTGGGCTACGTTTGACAGACAGACGAGTTCAGGAATCAGTGGTGTACTCTGACACCAGCGCATCAGCTTCTTCCCTGTCTTTGAATCGGCCCGCCTGCACAAGGAATGCAAACGCGGTACTGCTTTTTGTGGAAGATTCAGAACGCGGTAACTGCACTCTGAAGCAGAATGTCATATGATCAGACCCAGGTTGCAGAAAAATCTTTCCAATTCTTTGCAAACTAATTTAATGGAACTGCATTAAATTTCACGAAGAGAGCAGATTTGTTCGAGCAATTTCGAAGGCAGGTTTTGCAGATGTGAAAGCAAACAAGAAAGTCCATGTAAAAGGGTGCACTTGAAGAACAAAGCAGTTACTACCCAGTTTAGAACTGGGGACTTTTCGCGTATGAGGCGAATGTGATGACCGCTACACTACAGAAACAAACCGCAGGTGTTCGCGCTGCGGCTCTGTGGCATCCAGCAGTGAATGTTGAAGACATTTTCCGTTTCACCTTTCTTTTTCCAATAGCTCATTGTTGTCCAGGGTAATTGACATCTTGAGAAAGTTAACAAAAAAGAGGGACGTGAAATTGGTGACAAAATATAGAAAAGGATGTCGTCAATGTTTGGACTGTAGAGTGCGGTGGAATAGGCTGGGACAATTATCCCGACAGCGTCACGGCTGCGAAATGATTTTATGGAAGGGTTGTGAACGGAGCATTTACGTGTTTTACTCAGGCTGGGGTGAGTTGGAAACTCGAGAGCATAGGTTTAAGGTGAGTGATCTGAAATTGACAAAGGGCCTGAGGCACATTTCCCACACACAAGTGTGTGCGTGTATGGAATGAGCTACCAGAGGAAGTGAAGGAGGCTATTGCACTCAGAAAATTGCAATAATTGCACCAGAAACTGATAGGATGTGTTCAGAGGGATTGAGGCCAAATGCTGAGGAATGGGACGTGTTTAATTTTGACTGTTCGGTGAGCATGGATGAGTTACACCGAAGAATCTGTTGCCACGCGGTGTACCCCAATAACGTTGTGTTGCTTACACCGGTTTTAAAGAATTACTTTTTAGCAGAGCTTGCCTACGCAGTCTGTGGCACAGTCAATTAGTCTGTTCGACTGCTCACGGGAAAGGTAGTATTGTGAAACACTGCAGAAACGAACGAATTCCTTTCTTTTGCTTTGACTGAACATACTTCGTGAAACTTTCCCAGATCCTCAGTTGAGGATTTTTGCTGCTGCAAGTTACCTCTGAACCCCTGTTAACTCGTTATGTATTGAGCGAATCGCAAACAGAAAGCATTTAACACGGAATACAAACAAAACTGGCATACCTAATGCATGTTGAGACACAGCGAAGCATGAATGCTAAATGTGAGACAGTCCGAGGGCATGAGGCATATAATAATCTCAAAACTAACAACAGGGCAATTCCAAACTATTCTTTCAAACATACTGCAGCCTTAGTGCACCACCACTTCCCAGACAATGCTGAAAAGAGAGAAAGAAAGAATATAATAATTAGGGGCCATAAAAAGTGAATTTCATCAATCACAGTCTCAATTAGATTACCTTTACCTTCCGATGTCTCGAGGATGGAAATGAAGGAAATCATACCGTGCAGCACAGTTTCAGTCACTGTGTCTGTTCGAGATGCCACTTTCCTTGCCTTTTACCTTAACCGTGCAATTTACAGCAGAGATGTTCACACCTGGACATGAGCCACATGGATGTCAACTGAGTTGGAAACCTGTGTGGGAATCGACGAGAAGCGACTCCATAAATTTTGCTAAACTCCATGCTGCTTATTAGAAATGCAGTTTCTGTTCACGTCAATCGAAAAGGCACTTTCTGAACACAGTAACAGAAGTTACTGCTCACCCCACCCCCACTCCGGGAGAGGTGCTAACTGCCCTTGAGTGCTTTTTGTTCTCGATGTGAAGAGCTCTCACGCATGAGTCACCTTCACCTCTCTTGTTGCTGAGTGACTCACAAAGAAGGAATTTCACTTCACCAGAGCTGCAACTGCCTCACTTTCCCACTCGCTCTCCCCGTTTACATTTTCCTGCTCGTCAGTGATTTAAAGAAAACCAAAAGGATGCGATGTCATTCTGTAGCCTCTCTGTCGATTCCTCCGTTTCAGTTCCAACACGGCTTAGATCTCGGGACGCACCTTAATACTAGCGACGTTATGAAAGCACATGTCCAAATGTTCCTCTGAGAGTGTAATTTCTTTCATTGCTGTTGCTGATTGAATGAGTCACTAACGTGCGAACTGATCCAAACCATGATTCAGCACCTCTGCTGCCAATTCTCGAACCTTGAATAACGACAGACAGCTTCCAAATGAGGCCTTTCAGAGACGACTTGGGCTACGTTTGACAGACAGACGAGTTCAGGAATCAGTGGTGTACTCTGACACCAGCGCATCAGCTTCTTCCCTGTCTTTGAATCGGCCCGCCTGCACAAGGAATGCAAACGCGGTACTGCTTTTTGTGGAAGATTCAGAACGCGGTAACTGCACTCTGAAGCAGAATGTCATATGATCAGACCCAGGTTGCAGAAAAATCTTTCCAATTCTTTGCAAACTAATTTAATGGAACTGCATTAAATTTCACGAAGAGAGCAGATTTGTTCGAGCAATTTCGAAGGCAGGTTTTGCAGATGTGAAAGCAAACAAGAAAGTCCATGTAAAAGGGTGCACTTGAAGAACAAAGCAGTTACTACCCAGTTTAGAACTGGGGACTTTTCGCGTATGAGGCGAATGTGATGACCGCTACACTACAGAAACAAACCGCAGGTGTTCGCGCTGCGGCTCTGTGGCATCCAGCAGTGAATGTTGAAGACATTTTCCGTTTCACCTTTCTTTTTCCAATAGCTCATTGTTGTCCAGGGTAATTGACATCTTGAGAAAGTTAACAAAAAAAGAGGGACGTGAAATTGGTGACAAAATATAGAAAAGGATGTCGTCAATGTTTGGACTGTAGAGTGCGGTGGAATAGGCTGGGACAATTATCCCGACAGCGTCACGGCTGCGAAATGATTTTATGGAAGGGTTGTGAACGGAGCATTTACGTGTTTTACTCAGGCTGGGGTGAGTTGGAAACTCGAGAGCATAGGTTTAAGGTGAGTGGTCTGAAATTGACAAAGGGCCTGAGGCACATTTCCCACACACAAGTGTGTGCGTGTATGGAATGAGCTACCAGAGGAAGTGAAGGAGGCTATTGCACTCAGAAAATTGCAATAATTGCACCAGAAACTGATAGGATGTGTTCAGAGGGATTGAGGCCAAATGCTGAGGAATGGGACGTGTTTAATTTTGACTGTTCGGTGAGCATGGATGAGTTACACCGAAGAATCTGTTGCCACGCGGTGTACCCCAATAACGTTGTGTTGCTTACACCGGTTTTAAAGAATTACTTTTTAGCAGAGCTTGCCTACGCAGTCTGTGGCACAGTCAATTAGTCTGTTCGACTGCTCACGGGAAAGGTAGTATTGTGAAACACTGCAGAAACGAACGAATTCCTTTCTTTTGCTTTGACTGACCATACTTCGTGAAACTTTCCCAGATCCTCAGTTGAAAATTTTTGCTGCTGCAAGTTACCTCTGAACCCCTGTTAACTCGTTATGTATTGAGCGAATCGCAAACAGAAAGCATTTAACACGGAACCCAAACAAAACTGGCATACCTAATGCATGTTGAGACACAGCGAAGCATGAATGCGAAATGTGAGACAGTCCGAGGGCAGGAGGCATAAAATAATCTCACAACTAACAACAGGGCAATTCCAAACTATTCTTTCAAACATACTGCAGCCTTAGTGCACCACCACTTCCCAGACAATGCTGAAAAGAGAGAAAGAAAGAATATAATAATTAGGGGCCATAAAAAAGTGAATTTCATCAATCACAGTCTCAATTAGATTACCTTTACCTTCCGATGTCTCTAGGATGGAAATGAAGGAAATCATACCGTGCAGCACAGTTTCAGTCACTGTGTCTGTTCGAGATGCCACTTTCCTTGCCTTTTACCTTAACCGTGCAATTTACAGCAGAGATGTTCACACCTGGACATGAGCCACATGGATGTCAACTGAGTTGGAAACCTGTGTGGGAATCGACGAGAAGCGACTCAATAAATTTTGCTAAACTCCATGCTGCTTATTAGAAATGCAGTTTCTGTTCACGTCAATCGAAAAGGCACTTTCTGAACACAGTAACAGAAGTTACTGCTCACCCCACCCCCACTCAGGGAGAGGTGCTAACTGCCCTTGAGTGCTTTTTGTTCTCGATGTGAAGAGCTCTCACGCCTGAGTCACCTTCACCTCTCTTGTTGCTGAGTGACTCACAAAGAAGGAATTTCACTTCACCAGAGCTGCAACTGCCTCACTTTCCCACTCGCTCTCCCCGTTTACATTTTCCTGCTCGTCAGTGATTTAAAGAAAACCAAAAGGATGCGATGTCATTCTGTAGCCTCTCTGTCGATTCCTCCGTTTCAGTTTCAACACGGCTTAGATCTCGGGACGCACCTTAATACTAGCGACGTTATGAAAGCACATGTCCAAATGTTCCTCTGAGAGTGTAATTTCTTTCATTGCTGTTGCTGATTGAATGAGTCACTAACGTGCGAACTGATCCAAACCATGATTCAGCACCTCTGCTGCCAATTCTCGAACCTTGAATAACGACAGACAGCTTCCAAATGAGGCCTTTCAGAGACGACTTGGGCTACGTTTGACAGACAGACTAGTTCAGGAATCAGTGGTGTACTGTGACACCAGCGCATCAGCTTCTTCCCTGTCTTTGAACCGGCCCGCCTGCACAAGGAATGCAAACGCGGTACTGCTTTTTGTGGAAGATTCAGAACGCGGTAACTGCACTCTGAAGCAGAATGTCATATGATCAGACCCAGGTTGCAGAAAAATCTTTCCAATTCTTTGCAAACTAATTTAATGGAACTGCATTAAATTTCACGAAGAGAGCAGATTTGTTCGAGCAATTTCGAAGGCAGGTTTTGCAGATGTGAAAGCAAACAAGAAAGTCCATGTAAAAGGCTGCACTTGAAGAACAAAGCACTTTCTGCCCAGTTTCGAACTGGGGACTTTTCGCGTATGAGGCGAATGTGATGACCGCTACACTACAGAAACAAACCGCAGGCGGTCGCGCTGCGGCTCTGTGGCATCCAGCAGTGAATGTTGAAGACATTTTCCGTTTCACCTTTCTTTTTCCAATAGCTCATTGTTGTCCAGGGTAATTGACATCTTGAGAAAGTTAACAAAAAAAGAGGGACGTGAAATTGGTGACAAAATATAGAAAAGGATGTCGTCAATGTTTGGACTGTAGAGTGCGGTGGAATAGGCTGGGACAATTATCCCGACAGCGTCACGGCTGCGAAATGATTTTATGGAAGGGTTGTGAACTGAGCATTTACGTGTTTTACCCAGGCTGGGGTGAGTTGGAAACTCGAGAGCATAGGTTTAAGGTGAGTGGTCTGAAATTGACAAAGGGCCTGAGGCACATTTCCCACACACAAGTGTGTGCGTGTATGGAATGAGCTACCAGAGGAAGTGAAGGAGGCTATTGCACTCAGAAAATTGCAATAATTGCACCAGAAACTGATAGGATGTGTTCAGAGGGATTGAGGCCAAATGCTGAGGAATGGGACGTGTTTAATTTTGACTGTTCGGTGAGCATGGATGAGTTACACCGAAGAATCTGTTGCCACGCGGTGTACCCCAATAACGTTGTGTTGCTTACACCGGTTTTAAAGAATGACTTTTTAGCGGAGCTTGCCTACGCAGTCTGTGGCACAGTCAATTAGTCTGTTCGACTGCTCACGGGAAAGGTAGTGTTGTGAAACACTGCAGAAACGAACGATTTCCTTTCTTTTGCTTTGACTGACCATACTTCGTGAAACTTTCCCAGATCCTCAGTTGAAGATTTCTGCTGCTGCAAGTTACCTCTGAACCCCTGTTAACTCGTTATGTATTGTGCGAATCGCAAACAGAAAGCATTTAACACGGAACCCAAACAAAACTGGCATACCTAATGCATGTTGAGACACAGCGAAGCATGAATGCGAAATGTGAGACAGTCCGAGGGCAGGAGGCATAAAATAATCTCACAACTAACAACAGGGCAATTCCAAACTATTCTTTCAAACATACTGCAGCCTTAGTGCACCACCACTTCCCAGACAATGCTGAAAAGAGAGAAAGAAAGAATATAATAATTAGGGGCCATAAAAAGTGAATTTCATCAATCACAGTCTCAATGAGATTACCTTTACCTTTCGATGTCTCGAGGATGGAAATGAAGGAAATCATACCGTGCAGCACAGTTTCAGTCACTGTGTCTGTTCGAGATGCCACTTTCCTTGCCTTTTACCTAAACCGTGCAATTTACAGCAGAGATGTTCACACCTGGACATGAGCCACATGGATGTCAACTGAGTTGGAAACCTGTGTGGGAATCGACGAGAAGCGACTCAATAAATTTTGCTAAACTCCATGCTGCTTATTAGAAATGCAGTTTCTGTTCACGTCAATCGAAAAGGCACTTTCTGAACACAGTAACAGAAGTTACTGCTCACCCCACCCCCACTCAGGGAGAGGTGCTAACTGCCCTTGAGTGCTTTTTGTTCTCGATGTGAAGAGCTCTCACGCCTGAGTCACCTTCACCTCTCTTGTTGCTGAGTGACTCACAAAGAAGGAATTTCACTTCACCAGAGCTGCAACTGCCTCACTTTCCCACTCGCTCTCCCCGTTTACATTTTCCTGCTCGTCAGTGATTTAAAGAAAACCAAAAGGATGCGATGTCATTCTGTAGCCTCTCTGTCGATTTCTCCGTTTCAGTTCCAACACGGCTTAGATCTCGGGACGCACCTTAATACTAGCGACGTTATGAAAGCACATGTCCAAATGTTCCTCTGAGAGTGTAATTTCTTTCATTGCTGTTGCTGATTGAATGAGTCACTAACGTGCGAACTGATCCAAACCATGATTCAGCACCTCTGCTGCCAATTCTCGAACCTTGAATAACGACAGACAGCTTCCAAATGAGGCCTTTCAGAGACGACTTGGGCTACGTTTGACAGACAGACTAGTTCAGGAATCAGTGGTGTACTCTGACACCAGCGCATCAGCTTCTTCCCTGTCTTTGAATCGGCCCGCCTGCACAAGGAATGCAAACGCGGTACTGCTTTTTGTGGAAGATTCAGAACGCGGTAACTGCACTCTGAAGCAGAATGTCATATGATCAGACCCAGGTTGGAGAAAAATCTTTCCAATTCTTTGCAAACTAATTTAATGGAATTGCATTAAATTTCACGAAGAGAGCAGATTTGTTCGAGCAATTTCGAAGGCAGGTTTTGCAGATGTGAAAGCAAACAAGAAAGTCCATGTAAAAGGCCGCACTTGAAGAACAAAGCACTTTCTGCCTTGTTTCGAACTGGGGACTTTTCGCGTATGAGGCGAATGTGATGACCGATACACTACAGAATCAAGCCGCAGGGGGTCCCGCTGCGGCTCTGTGGCATCCAGCAGTGAATGTTGAAGACATTTTCCGTTTCACCTTTCTTTTTCCAATAGCTCATTGTTGTCCAGGGTAATTGACATCTTGAGAAAGTTAACAAAAAAAAGGGACGTTAAATTGGTGACAAAATATAGACAAGGATGTCGTCAATGTTTGGACTGTAGAGTGCGGTGGAATAGGCTGGGACAATTATCCCGACAGCGTCACGGCTGCGAAATGATTTTATGGAAGGGTTGTAAACTGAGCATTTACGTGTTTTACCCAAGCTGGGGTGAGTTGGAAACTCGAGAGCATAGGTTTAAGGTGAGTGGTCTAAAATTGACAAAGGGCCTGAGGCACATTTCCCACACACAAGGGTGTGCGTGTATGGAATGAGCTACCAGAGGAAGTGAAGGAGGCTATTGCACTCAGAAAATTGCAATAATTGCACCAGAAACTGATAGGATGTGTTCAGAGGGATTGAGGCCAAATGCTGAGGAATGGGACGTGTTTAATTTTGACTGTGCGGTGAGCATGGATGAGATACACCGAAGTATCTGTTTCCACGCGGTGTACCCCAATAACGTTGTGTTGCTTACACCGGTTTTAAAGAATGACTTTTTAGCGGAGCTTGCCTACGCAGTCTGTGGCACAGTCAATTAGTCTGTTCGACTGCTCACGGGAAAGGTAGTGTTGTGAAACACTGCAGAAACGAACGATTTCCTTTCTTTTGCTTTGACTGACCATACTTCGTGAAACTTTCCCAGATCCTCAGTTGAAGATTTCTGCTGCTGCAAGTTATCTCTGAACCCCTGTTAACTCGTTATGTATTGAGCGAATCGCAAACAGAAAGCATTGAACACGGAACACAAACAAAACTGGCATACCTAATGCATGTTGAGACACAGCGAAGCATGAATGCTAAATGTGAGACAGTCCGAGGGCATGAGGCATAAAATAATCTCAAAACTAACAACAGGGCAATTCCAAACTATTCTTTCAAACATACTGCAGCCTTAGTGCACCACCACTTCCCAGACAATGCTGAAAAGAGAGAAAGAAAGAATATAATAATTAGGGGCCATAAAAAAGTGAATTTCATCGATCACAGTCTCAATTAGATTACCTTTACCTTCCGATGTCTCTAGGATGGAAATGAAGGAAATCATACCGTGCAGCACAGTTTCAGTCACTGTGTCTGTTCGAGATGCCACTTTCCTTGCCTTTTACCTTAACCGTGCAATTTACAGCAGAGATGTTCACACCTGGACATGAGCCACATGGATGTCAACTGAGTTGGAAACCTGTGTGGGAATCGACGAGAAGCGACTCAATAAATTTTGCTAAACTCCATGCTGCTTATTAGAAATGCAGTTTCTGTTCACGTCAATCGAAAAGGCACTTTCTGAACACAGTAACAGAAGTTACTGCTCACCCCACCCCCACTCCGGGAGAGGTGCTAACTGCCCTTGAGTGCTTTTTGTTCTCGATGTGAAGAGCTCTCACGCATGAGTCACCTTCACCTCTCTTGTTGCTGAGTGACTCACAAAGAAGGAATTTCACCAGAGCTGCAACTGCCTCACTTTCCCACTCGCTCTCCCCGTTTACATTTTCCTGCTCGTCAGTGATTTAAAGAAAACCAAAAGGATGCGATGTCATTCTGTAGCCTCTCTGTCGATTCCTCCGTTTCAGTTCCAACATGGCTTAGATCTCGGGACGCACCTTAATACTAGCGACGTTATGAAAGCACATGTCCAAATGTTCCTCTGAGAGTGTAATTTCTTTCATTGCTGTTGCTGATTGAATGAGTCACTAACGTGCGAACTGATCCAAACCATGATTCAGCACCTCTGCTGCCAATTCTCGAACCTTGAATAACGACAGACAGCTTCCAAATGAGGCCTTTCAGAGACGACTTGGGCTACGTTTGACAGACAGACTAGTTCAGGAATCAGTGGTGTACTCTGACACCAGCGCATCAGCTTCTTCCCTGTCTTTGAATCGGCCCGCCTGCACAAGGAATGCAAACGCGGTACTGCTTTTTGTGGAAGATTCAGAACGCGGTAACTGCACTCTGAAGCAGAATGTCATATGATCAGACCCAGGTTGGAGAAAAATCTTTCCAATTCTTTGCAAACTAATTTAATGGAATTGCATTAAATTTCACGAAGAGAGCAGATTTGTTCGAGCAATTTCGAAGGCAGGTTTTGCAGATGTGAAAGCAAACAAGAAAGTCCATGTAAAAGGCTGCACTTGAAGAACAAAGCAGTTCCGGCCCAGTTTCGAACTGGGGATCTTTCGCGTGTGAGGCGAATGTGATGACCGATACACTACAGAAACAAGCCGCAGGCGGTCCCGCTGCGGCTCTGTGGCATCCAGCAGTGAATGTTGAAGACATTTTCCGTTTCACCTTTCTTTTTCCAATAGCTCATTGTTGTCCAGGGTAATTGACATCTTGAGAAAGTTAACAAAAAAAAGGGACGTGAAATTGGTGACAAAATATAGACAAGGATGTCGTCAATGTTTGGACTGTAGAGTGCGGTGGAATAGGCTGGGACAATTATCCCGACAGCGTCACGGCTGCGAAATGATTTTATGGAAGGGTTGTGAACTGAGCATTTACGTGTTTTACCCAAGCTGGGGTGAGTTGGAAACTCGAGAGCATAGGTTTAAGGTGAGTGGTCTGAAATTGACAAAGGGCCTGAGGCACATTTCCCACACACAAGTGTGTGCGTGTATGGAATGAGCTACCAGAGGAAGTGAAGGAGGCTATTGCACTCAGAAAATTGCAATAATTGCACCAGAAACTGATAGGATGTGTTCAGAGGGATTGAGGCCAAATGCTGAGGAATGGGACGTGTTTAATTTTGACTGTGCGGTGAGCATGGATGAGATACACCGAAGTATCTGTTTCCACGCGGTGTACCCCAATAACGTTGTGTTGCTTACACCGGTTTTAAAGAATGACTTTTTAGCGGAGCTTGCCTACGCAGTCTGTGGCACAGTCAATTAGTCTGTTCGACTGCTCACGGGAAAGGTAGTATTGTGAAACACTGCAGAAACGAACGATTTCCTTTCTTTTGCTTTGACTGACCATACTTCGTGAAACTTTCCCAGATCCTCAGTTGAGGATTTTTGCTGCTGCAAGTTACCTCTGAACCCCTGTTAACTCGTTATGTATTGAGCGAATCGCAAACAGAAAGCATTTAACACGGAACCCAAACAAAACTGGCATACCTAATGCATGTTGAGACACAGCGAAGCATGAATGCTAAATGTGAGACAGTCCGAGGGCATGAGGCATAAAATAATCTCACAACTAACAACAGGGCAATTCCAAACTATTCTTTCAAACATACTGCAGCCTTAGTGCACCACCACTTCCCAGACAATGCTGAAAAGAGAGAAAGAAAGAATATAATAATTAGGGGCCATAAAAAAGTGAATTTCATCAATCACAGTCTCAATTAGATTACCTTTACCTTCCGATGTCTCGAGGATGGAAATGAAGGAAATCATACCGTGCAGCACAGTTTCAGTCACTGTGTCTGTTCGAGATGCCACTTTCCTTGCCTTTTACCTTAACCGTGCAATTTACAGCAGAGATGTTCACACCTGGACATGAGCCACATGGATGTCAACTGAGTTGGAAACCTGTGTGGGAATCGACGAGAAGCGACTCAATAAATTTTGCTAAACTCCATGCTGCTTATTAGAAATGCAGTTTCTGTTCACGTCAATCGAAAAGGCACTTTCTGAACACAGTAACAGAAGTTACTGCTCACCCCACCCCCACTCCGGGAGAGGTGCTAACTGCCCTTGAGTGCTTTTTGTTCTCGATGTGAAGAGCTCTCACGCATGAGTCACCTTCACCTCTCTTGTTGCTGAGTGACTCACAAAGAAGGAATTTCACTTCACCAGAGCTGCAACTGCCTCACTTTCCCACTCGCTCTCCACGTTTACATTTTCCTGCTCGTCAGTGATTTAAAGAAAACCAAAAGGATGCGATGTCATTCTGTAGCCTCTCTGTCGATTCCTCCGTTTCAGTTCCAACACGGCTTAGATCTCGGGACGCACCTTAATACTAGCGACGTTATGAAAGCACATGTCCAAATGTTCCTCTGAGAGTGTAATTTCTTTCATTGCTGTTGCTGATTGAATGAGTCACTAACGTGCGAACTGATCCAAACCATGATTCAGCACCTCTGCTGCCAATTCTCGAACCTTGAATAACGACAGACAGCTTCCAAATGAGGCCTTTCAGAGACGACTTGGGCTACGTTTGACAGACAGACTAGTTCAGGAATCAGTGGTGTACTCTGACACCAGCGCATCAGCTTCTTCCCTGACTTTGAACCGGCCCGCCTGCACAAGGAATGCAAACGCGGTACTGCTTTTTGTGGAAGATTCAGAACGCGGTAACTGCACTCTGAAGCAGAATGTCATATGATCAGACCCAGGTTGCAGAAAAATCTTTCCAATTCTTTGCAAACTAATTTAATGGAATTGCATTAAATTTCACGAAGAGAGCAGATTTGTTCGAGCAATTTCGAAGGCAGGTTTTGCAGATGTGAAAGCAAACAAGAAAGTCCATGTAAAAGGCTGCACTTGAAGAACAAAACAGTTTCGGCCCACTTTCGAACTGGGGACCTTTCGCAGGTAAGGCGAATGTGATGACCGCTACACAACAGAAACAAGCCGCAGGCGGTCCCGCTGCGGCTATGTGGCATCCAGCAGTGAATGTTGAAGACATTTTCCGTTTCACCTTTCATTTTCCAATAGCTCATTGTTGTCCAGGGTAATTGACATCTTGAGAAAGTTAACAAAAAAAAGGGACGTGAAATTGGTGGAAAAATATAGACAAGGGTGTCGTCAATGTTTGGACTGTAGAGTGCGGTGGAATAGGCTGGGACAAGTATCCCGACAGCGTCACGGCTGCGAAATGATTTTATGGAAGGGTTGTGAACTGTTCATTTACGTGTTTTACCCATCTGGGGTGAGTTGGAAACTCGAGAGCATAGGTTTAAGGTGAGTGATCTGAAATTGACAAAGGGCCTGAGGCACATTTCCCACACACAAGTGTGTGCGTTTATGAAATGAGCGACCAGAGGAAGTGAAGGAGGCTATTGCACTCAGAAAATTGCAATAATTGCACCAGAAACTGATAGGATGTGTTCAGAGGGATTGAGGCCAAATGCTGAGGAATGGGACGTGTTTAATTTTGACTGTGCGGTGAGCATGGATGAGATACACCGAAGTATCTGTTGCCACGCGGTGTACCCCAATAACGTTGTGTTGCTTACACCGGTTTTAAAGATTGACTTTTTAGCGGAGCTTGCCTACGCAGTCTGTGGCACAGTCAATTAGTCTGTTCGACTGCTCACGGGAAAGGTAGTATTGTGAAACACTGCAGAAACGAACGAATTCCTTTCTTTTGCTTTGACTGACCATACTTCGTGAAACTTTCCCAGATCCTCAGTTGAGGATTTTTGCTGCTGCAAGTTACCTCTGAACCCCTGTTAACTCGTTATGTATTGAGCGAATCGCAAACAGAAAGCATTTTACACGGAACACAAACAAAACTGGCATGCATGTTGAGACACAGCGAAGCATGAATGCTAAATGTGAGACAGTCCGAGGGCAGGAGGCATAAAATAATCTCACAACTAACAACAGGGCAATTCCAAACTATTCTTTCAAACATACTGCAGCCTTAGTGCACCACCACTTCCCAGACAATGCTGAAAAGAGAGAAAGAAAGAATATAATAATTAGGGGCCATAAAAAAGTGAATTTCATCAATCACAGTCTCGATTAGATTACCTTTACCTTCCGATGTCTCTAGGATGGAAATGAAGGAAATCATACCGTGCAGCATAGTTTCAGTCACTGTGTCTGTTCGAGATGCCACTTTCCTTGCCTTTGAACCTTAACCGTGCAATTTACAGCAGAGATGTTCACACCTGGACATGAGCCACATGGATGTCAACTGAGTTGGAAACCTGTGTGGGAATCGACGAGAAGCGACTCAATAAATTTTGCTGAACTCCATGCTGCTTATTAGAAATGCAGTTTCTGTTCACGTCAATCGAAAAGGCACTTTCTGAACACAGTAACAGAAGTTACTGCTCACCCCACCCCCACTCAGGGAGAGGTGCTAACTGCCCTTGAGTGCTTTTTGTTCTCGATGTGAAGAGCTCTCACGCATGAGTCACCTTCACCTCTCTTGTTGCTGAGTGACTCACAAAGAAGGAATTTCACCAGAGCTGCAACTGCCTCACTTTCCCACTCGCTCTCCCCGTTTACATTTTCCTGCTCATCAGTGATTTAAAGAAAACCAAAAGGATGCGATGTCATTCTGTAGCCTCTCTGTCGATTCCTCCTTTTCAGTTCCAACATGGCTTAGATCTCGGGACGCACCTTAATACTAGCGACGTTATGAAAGCACATGACCAAATGTTCCTCTGAGCGTGTAATTTCTTTCATTGCTGTTGCTGATTGAATGATTCACTAACGTGCGAACTGATCCAAACCATGATTCAGCACCTCTGCTGCCAATTCTCGAACCTTGAATAACAACAGACAGCTTCCAAATGAGGCCTTTCAGAGACGACTTGGGCTACGTTTGACAGACAGACTAGTTCAGGAATCAGTGGTGTACTGTGACACCAGCGCATCAGCTTCTTCCCTGTCTTTGAATCGGCCGGCCTGCACAAGGAATGCAAACGCGGTACTGCTTTTTGTGGAAGATTCAGAACGCAGCAACTGCACTCTGAAGCAGAATATCATATGATCAGACCCAGGTTGCAGAAAAATCTTCCCAATTCTTTGCAAACTAATTTAATGGAATTGCATTAAATTTCACGAAGAGAGCAGATTTGTTCGAGCAATTTCGAAGGCAGGTTTTGCAGATGTGACAGCAAACAAGAAAGTCCATGTAAACGGCTGCACTTGAAGAACAAAGCACTTTCTGCCCAGTTTCGAACTGGGGACTTTTCGCGTATGAGGCGAATGTGATGACCGCTACACTACAGAAACAAACCGCAGGCGGTCGCGCTGCGGCTCTGTGGCATCCAGCAGTGAATGTTGAAGACATTTTCCGTTTCACCTTTCATTTTCCAATAGCTCATTGTTGTCCAGGGTAATTGACATCTTGAGAAAGTTAAAAAAAAAAGAGGGACGTGAAATTGGTGACAAAATATAGAAAAGGATGTCGTCAATGTTTGGACTGTAGAGTGCGGTGGAATAAGCTGGGACAATTATCCCGACAGCGTCACGGCTGCGAAATGATTTTATGGAAGGGTTGTGAACTGAGCATTTATGTGTTTTACCCAGGCTGGGGTGAGTTGGAAACTCGAGAGCATAGGTTTAAGGTGAGTGATCTGAAATTGACAAAGGGCCTGAGGCACATTTCCCACACACAAGTGTGTGCGTGTATGGAATGAGCTACCAGAGGAAGTGAAGGAGGCTATTGCACTCAGAAAATTGCAATAATTGCACCAGAAACTGATAGGATGTGTTCAGAGGGATTGAGGCCAAATGCTGAGGAATGGGACGTGTTTAATTTTGACTGTTCGGTGAGCATGGATGAGTTACACCGAAGTATCTGTTGCCACGCGGTGTACCCCAATAACGTTGTGTTGCTTACACCGGTTTTAAAGAATGACTTTTTAGCGGAGCTTGCCTACGCATTCTGTGGCACAGTCAATTAGTCTGTTCGGCTGCTCACGGGAAAGGTAGTATTGTGAAACACTGCAGAAACGAACGAATTCCTTTCTTTTGCTTTGACTGACCATACTTCGTGAAACTTTCCCAGATCCTCAGTTGAAAATTTGTGCTGCTGCAAGTTACCTCTGAACCCCTGTTAACTCGTTATGTATTGAGCGAATCGCAAACAGAAAGCATTTAACACGGAACCCAAACAAAACTGGCATACCTAATGCATGTTGAGACACAGCGAAGCATGAATGCGAAATGTGAGACAGTCCGAGGGCAGGAGGCATAAAATAATCTCACAACTAACAACAGGGCAATTCCAAACTATTCTTTCAAACATACTGCAGCCTTAGTGCACCACCACTTCCCAGACAATGCTGAAAAGAGAGAAAGAAAGAATATAATAATTAGGGGCCATAAAAAGTGAATTTCATCAATCACAGTCTCAATTAGATTACCTTTACCTTCCGATGTCTCTAGGATGGAAATGAAGGAAATCACACCGTGCAGCACAGTTTCAGTCACTGTGTCTGTTCGAGATGCCACTTTCCTTGCCTTTTACCTTAACCGTGCAATTTACAGCAGAGATGTTCACACCTGGACATGAGCCACATGGATGTCAACTGAGTTGGAAACCTGTGTGGGAATCGACGAGAAGCGACTCAATAAATTTTGCTAAACTCCATGCTGCTTATTAGAAATGCAGTTTCTGTTCACGTCAATCGAAAAGGCACTTTCTGAACACAGTAACAGAAGTTACTGCTCACCCCACCCCCACTCCGGGAGAGGTGCTAACTGCCCTTGAGTGCTTTTTGTTCTCGATGTGAAGAGCTCTCACGCCTGAGTCACCTTCACCTCTCTTGTTGCTGAGTGACTCACAAAGAAGGAATTTCACTTCACCAGAGCTGCAACTGCCTCACTTTCCCACTCGCTCTCCCCGTTTACATTTTCCTGCTCGTCAGTGATTTAAAGAAAACCAAAAGGATGCGATGTCATTCTGTAGCCTCTCTGTCGATTCCTCCGTTTCAGTTCCAACACGGCTTAGATCTCGGGACGCACCTTAATACTAGCGACGTTATGAAAGCACATGTCCAAATGTTCCTCTGAGAGTGTAATTTCTTTCATTGCTGTTGCTGATTGAATGAGTCACTAACGTGCGAACTGATCCAAACCATGATTCAGCACCTCTGCTGCCAATTCTCGAACCTTGAATAACGACAGACAGCTTCCAAATGAGGCCTTTCAGAGACGACTTGGGCTACGTTTGACAGACAGACTAGTTCAGGAATCAGTGGTGTACTCTGACACCAGCGCATCAGCTTCTTCCCTGTCTTTGAACCGGCCCGCCTGCACAAGGAATGCAAACGCGGTACTGCTTTTTGTGGAAGATTCAGAACGCGGTAACTGCACTCTGAAGCAGAATGTCATATGATCAGACCCAGGTTGCAGAAAAATCTTTCCAATTCTTTGCAAACTAATTTAATGGAATTGCATTAAATTTCACGAAGAGAGCAGATTTGTTCGAGCAATTTCGAAGGCAGGTTTTGCAGATGTGAAAGCAAACAAGAAAGTCCATGTAAAAGGCTGCACTTGAAGAACAAAACAGTTTCGGCCCACTTTCGAACTGGGGACCTTTCGCAGGTAAGGCGAATGTGATGACCGCTACACAACAGAAACAAGCCGCAGGCGGTCCCGCTGCGGCTATGTGGCATCCAGCAGTGAATGTTGAAGACATTTTCCCTTTCACCTTTCATTTTCCAATAGCTCATTGTTGTCCAGGGTAATTGACATCTTGAGAAAGTTAACAAAAAAAAGGGACGTGAAATTGGTGGAAAAATATAGACAAGGGTGTCGTCAATGTTTGGACTGTAGAGTGCGGTGGAATAGGCTGGGAGAAGTATCCCGACAGCGTCACGGCTGCGAAATGATTTTATGGAAGGGTTGTGAACTGTTCATTTACGTGTTTTACCCATCTGGGGTGAGTTGGAAACTCGAGAGCATAGGTTTAAGGTGAGTGATCTGAAATTGACAAAGGGCCTGAGGCACATTTCCCACACACAAGTGTGTGCGTTTATGAAATGAGCGACCAGAGGAAGTGAAGGAGGCTATTGCACTCAGAAAATTGCAATAATTGCACCAGAAACTGATAGGATGTGTTCAGAGGGATTGAGGCCAAATGCTGAGGAATGGGACGTGTTTAATTTTGACTGTGCGGTGAGCATGGATGAGATACACCGAAGTATCTGTTGCCACGCGGTGTACCCCAATAACGTTGTGTTGCTTACACCGGTTTTAAAGATTGACTTTTTAGCGGAGCTTGCCTACGCAGTCTGTGGCACAGTCAATTAGTCTGTTCGACTGCTCACGGGAAAGGTAGTATTGTGAAACACTGCAGAAACGAACGAATTCCTTTCTTTTGCTTTGACTGACCATACTTCGTGAAACTTTCCCAGATCCTCAGTTGAGGATTTTTGCTGCTGCAAGTTACCTCTGAACCCCTGTTAACTCGTTATGTATTGAGCGAATCGCAAACAGAAAGCATTTTACACGGAACACAAACAAAACTGGCATGCATGTTGAGACACAGCGAAGCATGAATGCTAAATGTGAGACAGTCCGAGGGCAGGAGGCATAAAATAATCTCACAACTAACAACAGGGCAATTCCAAACTATTCTTTCAAACATACTGCAGCCTTAGTGCACCACCACTTCCCAGACAATGCTGAAAAGAGAGAAAGAAAGAATATAATAATTAGGGGCCATAAAAAAGTGAATTTCATCAATCACAGTCTCGATTAGATTACCTTTACCTTCCGATGTCTCTAGGATGGAAATGAAGGAAATCATACCGTGCAGCATAGTTTCAGTCACTGTGTCTGTTCGAGATGCCACTTTCCTTGCCTTTGAACCTTAACCGTGCAATTTACAGCAGAGATGTTCACACCTGGACATGAGCCACATGGATGTCAACTGAGTTGGAAACCTGTGTGGGAATCGACGAGAAGCGACTCAATAAATTTTGCTGAACTCCATGCTGCTTATTAGAAATGCAGTTTCTGTTCACGTCAATCGAAAAGGCACTTTCTGAACACAGTAACAGAAGTTACTGCTCACCCCACCCCCACTCAGGGAGAGGTGCTAACTGCCCTTGAGTGCTTTTTGTTCTCGATGTGAAGAGCTCTCACGCATGAGTCACCTTCACCTCTCTTGTTGCTGAGTGACTCACAAAGAAGGAATTTCACCAGAGCTGCAACTGCCTCACTTTCCCACTCGCTCTCCCCGTTTACATTTTCCTGCTCATCAGTGATTTAAAGAAAACCAAAAGGATGCGATGTCATTCTGTAGCCTCTCTGTCGATTCCTCCTTTTCAGTTCCAACATGGCTTAGATCTCGGGACGCACCTTAATACTAGCGACGTTATGAAAGCACATGACCAAATGTTCCTCTGAGCGTGTAATTTCTTTCATTGCTGTTGCTGATTGAATGATTCACTAACGTGCGAACTGATCCAAACCATGATTCAGCACCTCTGCTGCCAATTCTCGAACCTTGAATAACAACAGACAGCTTCCAAATGAGGCCTTTCAGAGACGACTTGGGCTACGTTTGACAGACAGACTAGTTCAGGAATCAGTGGTGTACTGTGACACCAGCGCATCAGCTTCTTCCCTGTCTTTGAATCGGCCGGCCTGCACAAGGAATGCAAACGCGGTACTGCTTTTTGTGGAAGATTCAGAACGCAGCAACTGCACTCTGAAGCAGAATATCATATGATCAGACCCAGGTTGCAGAAAAATCTTCCCAATTCTTTGCAAACTAATTTAATGGAATTGCATTAAATTTCACGAAGAGAGCAGATTTGTTCGAGCAATTTCGAAGGCAGGTTTTGCAGATGTGACAGCAAACAAGAAAGTCCATGTAAACGGCTGCACTTGAAGAACAAAGCACTTTCTGCCCAGTTTCGAACTGGGGACTTTTCGCGTATGAGGCGAATGTGATGACCGCTACACTACAGAAACAAACCGCAGGCGGTCGCGCTGCGGCTCTGTGGCATCCAGCAGTGAATGTTGAAGACATTTTCCGTTTCACCTTTCATTTTCCAATAGCTCATTGTTGTCCAGGGTAATTGACATCTTGAGAAAGTTAAAAAAAAAAGAGGGACGTGAAATTGGTGACAAAATATAGAAAAGGATGTCGTCAATGTTTGGACTGTAGAGTGCGGTGGAATAAGCTGGGACAATTATCCCGACAGCGTCACGGCTGCGAAATGATTTTATGGAAGGGTTGTGAACTGAGCATTTATGTGTTTTACCCAGGCTGGGGTGAGTTGGAAACTCGAGAGCATAGGTTTAAGGTGAGTGATCTGAAATTGACAAAGGGCCTGAGGCACATTTCCCACACACAAGTGTGTGCGTGTATGGAATGAGCTACCAGAGGAAGTGAAGGAGGCTATTGCACTCAGAAAATTGCAATAATTGCACCAGAAACTGATAGGATGTGTTCAGAGGGATTGAGGCCAAATGCTGAGGAATGGGACGTGTTTAATTTTGACTGTTCGGTGAGCATGGATGAGTTACACCGAAGTATCTGTTGCCACGCGGTGTACCCCAATAACGTTGTGTTGCTTACACCGGTTTTAAAGAATGACTTTTTAGCGGAGCTTGCCTACGCAGTCTGTGGCACAGTCAATTAGTCTGTTCGGCTGCTCACGGGAAAGGTAGTATTGTGAAACACTGCAGAAACGAACGAATTCCTTTCTTTTGCTTTGACTGACCATACTTCGTGAAACTTTCCCAGATCCTCAGTTGAAAATTTGTGCTGCTGCAAGTTACCTCTGAACCCCTGTTAACTCGTTATGTATTGAGCGAATCGCAAACAGAAAGCATTTAACACGGAACCCAAACAAAACTGGCATACCTAATGCATGTTGAGACACAGCGAAGCATGAATGCGAAATGTGAGACAGTCCGAGGGCAGGAGGCATAAAATAATCTCACAACTAACAACAGGGCAATTCCAAACTATTCTTTCAAACATACTGCAGCCTTAGTGCACACCACTTCCCAGACAATGCTGAAAAGAGAGAAAGAAAGAATATAATAATTAGGGGCCATAAAAAGTGAATTTCATCAATCACAGTCTCAATTAGATTACCTTTACCTTCCGATGTCTCTAGGATGGAAATGAAGGAAATCACACCGTGCAGCACAGTTTCAGTCACTGTGTCTGTTCGAGATGCCACTTTCCTTGCCTTTTACCTTAACCGTGCAATTTACAGCAGAGATGTTCACACCTGGACATGAGCCACATGGATGTCAACTGAGTTGGAAACCTGTGTGGGAATCGACGAGAAGCGACTCAATAAATTTTGCTAAACTCCATGCTGCTTATTAGAAATGCAGTTTCTGTTCACGTCAATCGAAAAGGCACTTTCTGAACACAGTAACAGAAGTTACTGCTCACCCCACCCCCACTCCGGGAGAGGTGCTAACTGCCCTTGAGTGCTTTTTGTTCTCGATGTGAAGAGCTCTCACGCCTGAGTCACCTTCACCTCTCTTGTTGCTGAGTGACTCACAAAGAAGGAATTTCACTTCACCAGAGCTGCAACTGCCTCACTTTCCCACTCGCTCTCCCCGTTTACATTTTCCTGCTCGTCAGTGATTTAAAGAAAACCAAAAGGATGCGATGTCATTCTGTAGCCTCTCTGTCGATTCCTCCGTTTCAGTTCCAACACGGCTTAGATCTCGGGACGCACCTTAATACTAGCGACGTTATGAAAGCACATGTCCAAATGTTCCTCTGAGAGTGTAATTTCTTTCATTGCTGTTGCTGATTGAATGAGTCACTAACGTGCGAACTGATCCAAACCATGATTCAGCACCTCTGCTGCCAATTCTCGAACCTTGAATAACGACAGACAGCTTCCAAATGAGGCCTTTCAGAGACGACTTGGGCTACGTTTGACAGACAGACTAGTTCAGGAATCAGTGGTGTACTCTGACACCAGCGCATCAGCTTCTTCCCTGTCTTTGAACCGGCCCGCCTGCACAAGGAATGCAAACGCGGTACTGCTTTTTGTGGAAGATTCAGAACGCGGTAACTGCACTCTGAAGCAGAATGTCATATGATCAGACCCAGGTTGCAGAAAAATCTTTCCAATTCTTTGCAAACTAATTTAATGGAATTGCATTAAATTTCACGAAGAGAGCAGATTTGTTCGAGCAATTTCGAAGGCAGGTTTTGCAGATGTGAAAGCAAACAAGAAAGTCCATGTAAAAGGCTGCACTTGAAGAACAAAACAGTTTCGGCCCACTTTCGAACTGGGGACCTTTCGCAGGTAAGGCGAATGTGATGACCGCTACACAACAGAAACAAGCCGCAGGCGGTCCCGCTGCGGCTATGTGGCATCCAGCAGTGAATGTTGAAGACATTTTCCCTTTCACCTTTCATTTTCCAATAGCTCATTGTTGTCCAGGGTAATTGACATCTTGAGAAAGTTAACAAAAAAAAGGGACGTGAAATTGGTGGAAAAATATAGACAAGGGTGTCGTCAATGTTTGGACTGTAGAGTGCGGTGGAATAGGCTGGGAGAAGTATCCCGACAGCGTCACGGCTGCGAAATGATTTTATGGAAGGGTTGTGAACTGTTCATTTACGTGTTTTACCCATCTGGGGTGAGTTGGAAACTCGAG